>NC_081783.1:1302262-1352262 GCF_963082965.1 Carassius carassius | reverse complement strand
CTGCTTCACTAATCTTCTATGCATCATTGAATCAGTAGCCATAAGGAAGAAATTGTTTAAAAGTCTGCGCTTATACACCACTTTGAACCTTTGGTCAACTGTCTTGTTGTGCAGCGTGAGATGCTTTTTCAGCACGAGCCAGGATGTGTATCCTTGTGAGGCAGTATGATAGCCATAAGATGTTGGGCCACTAGAACAGAACTCTGTGATGTAATCATCAGTCCCTATTTTGTCCGTCAGCTCCCCCAAATGATCCCCAGAGGAGGCAACCAGTCACTGTCCCTAACAAAAATTAATCTGTTTTGTCTGAGTTTGTCCATCAGGTCATATGGCTCCAGTCAGGTGTGAGCAGTTGTAAAGGTGCCTATACACATGTTAATGTCACGTGTCTGACGAACATCCCCTTTGGGGGCATGACTCTTGACAATCACAACGTCTCCTGAGATTAATGTGAAGTATTTCAGAGTCCAGTTTTATCAAAATGATACTGGTGAATTCTTCAGGGACTTTCACGAGGATGGTTTGTGCTAAATCTACTCTCATACAGAATCTCCCCCATAAACTATTGAGTAATAGCTTGTTTATAGACCTCCGAGTGGGTTTGTGACTGACCTTTTCGGGTTCGAGATGCATTCTCACTTTTTCATAATATTCACGGATGTAAGATGCTTTGTGGGCATCCGTGATCACATTTGATGGATAGCCGGAAACTTCTTTACATAATCACAAAACACGTATCCATCCTTTGTGGGAAATGCCAAACTTCATTGACCTTGGCCACAACATAGCCCTTCTTGGTTGCTTTTAAAAGCTTGATTCTGAACCAACCTTCTGAGAATGCCGAAAGGTACGTCTGACAAGGGGTGGGTATTATGGTGTTCAAAGTGCCATTTGTGTTTAAAAAATAAACGCAGATTGAATTCTAGCCCATACTTCACCCTGTCCTGTTCATAGAAACAGTCTAAAAAGTAGCTGCTGATTTGCACTTCACTGTGATTTAATGCATGGTCTTTTTCACATACTCAGGCCATTCTAACGACGCATTAGAGTAAGTCTTGTTGTGTTGGACATACATGTTATTATGTGTCAGAGCCAGTGTGTCTCTGTCAAGGTAATGTGTTTTGAAGACAATAATTACAACAGCTCATGAGAGTGGTAAAGTTGAACAGATCAAGTTCGGTACAGTCGATGAACACTTATCTGTACTACATGCACGCTTTGCGTAATAAGATGATGTCGTTCACGTACATGTACAACTTCTTCCTGAAATTAAAGAATTTACCCAAGACCATGCTATACCACCCATCGAACTTTGTCTGGTCTTCTGAATTAGCATGGCAGAGGTTCTAACTTTTCGACAATGCACATTTTTATTATTTTTTCTCTAGTACACATTGGCCACAATTATTTGTTTTTCTATACATTTTTATGAATAAAATTTCTGAAGATTTGTTTTCCCATGCGTGTTTCCTTTTATTTATTTATTTATTATTTTACCATATTTACTTTTAGCACACCAGGGTGACTGGGATCATGAAGTTATCCAGCCATGACTTTCAGTTTCATAGGGATATAAATATGAGGAACACAAAGACCAAATTCCATTTATCATCCATCACAAAACAGAAAGTCAACTCAAGAAAAGAGCTAAAGCATTAAACATTTCCATGTCCACCATTAGGACAATAATTACAGAACTTCAGTCAACAGGAAATGTTACAAGTATGCTTATTGTCTAATGTTTTTATTATTATTATTATTATTATTATTATTATACATATATAAAATATCTAAATGTAAATGACCTATCTTGAGTGCTCTTGTTGAGGGAAAGAGGTTCTCATCCCAGATTTTACAGTACATGGACCCGTCCATTCCTGAACCCTTAGCAGAAAAACAACCCCCAAGCATAATGTTTCCACCTCTGTGCTTGACTGTAGGGATAGTGTGCAGGATTTCTCACCGTCCAAACACAGTGAGTTGAGTTAATGTCAAAGAGATCAATTTTGGTCTCATCTGACCACAGCACTTTCTCCCAAGCCTTCTCTGAATCATATATGGGGAAGTCATGGCCTAGTGGTTAGAGAGTTTGTCTCCTAACCCTAAGGTTGTGGGTTTGAGTCTCTGTGGCCGGCAATACTATGATTTTGGTGTCCTTGAGCAAGGCACCGAACCCCCAACTGCTCCCCGGGTGCCACAGCATAAATGGCTGCCCACTGCTCTGGGTGTGTGTTCACGGTGTGTGTGTGTAAAAAAAAGTGATCTGACATTCAGGTTAGGAGTCAAACTCTCTAACCACTAGGCCACGACTCCCCCACAGAGAACTACAGAACTACAGAAATAAAAATGCGTGTTTGTACGAACATATAAATTATGTGTAACCAAACATGATGAATACTCGTTATTGCTAATTGATTTCTCATAGTGGTAACCACAATTGGTCACTATATAAAAGTGGGGGTGTAAACACTGGCAATTTCTTTCAACATGGAGCAGGATAGACAGCAAGGAATAGAAAGAGCTTGTGGACAAGGGATCCGTCAGAGAGGTGGACCCCAACAGAGAGGTCAGAGAGGTGGGCATGGAGCCTGCCAAAGGGTTGGTCATCAGAGAGAGGGAGGCAGAACTGTTTTCTCTAATGAAGTCCGGGCCATCATCGTTGACCATGTGGTGAACCGAGGCCTTACTATGGCATAGGCTGCCAGATTAGTTGATCCAAATCTAAAAAGATCAACTGTCAGTTCTATCATCCGAACTTTTCACTAAGAAAACTGGTAAGTGTGGAGGATGTATACTATTACATTTAAGTAAATTGCAATGCATGTAAATTCATCAGACATTTTGCAGTATTCGTACAGTATGATCTATTGACAGGATAGTCTGTTCTATGCTTAGAATTGACAGAAAACCCCATAGCGGTGGCCATGGCCGTGTGCTGACCGACCAGCAAGAGTGGGCAGTGGTGGAAATGATGAGGGCCAGGAATGATATACGGCTGTCAGAAATAAAGCAGGCAATTGAGGAGAACAGTGACACCTTTGCCAATGTGACATCCATCAGCCTACCAACAATTGGCCGCCTTTTAAAGAGGCACAAGGTATCAATGAAACAAATTTACCTGGTGCCTTTTGAGAGAAATAATGACCGGGTGAAACAACTAAGGGCTGAGTATGTCCAGGTACAGCACTATATATTGTATTACTGTTGTATTTGATGCATCACTTACGTCATATGTATATTGGAACAACACTGTAAAAAGAACTAACCAAAATATATATTTTTAGAGGGTTATGGTGCTTGATGCTGATATGAACCATCACAAGTACATTTTTGTTGATGAAGCTGGCTTTAACCTGGCCAAAACTCGTCGCCGTGGACGGAACATCATCAGCCAACGGGCCACTGTCCAAGTGGGACAATGTCAGGTTCCACCACGCAGAGGTAGCTCAAACATGGTTTCAGGCCCATCCCCGATTCATGACCCTCTACCTGCCTCCATACTCTCCCTTCCTCAACCCTATTGAGGAATTTATTTCAGCATTGAGGTGGAAGGTCTATGATCGCCAACCCCTTGAGCGTGCTACCCTCCTTCAGGCCATGGATGATGCATGTGATGACATCAGTGTAGACCAATGTCAAGCATGGATTCGCCACGCCAAAAGGTTTTTTCCAAGGTGCTTGAACAATGATAACATTCATTGTGATGTGGATGAGAATCTAAGGCCAAATGCTCAAGACAGGCTTGATCCAAATTAATGTAATGTGTGCACTAAATGTTATGTTTTCTTCTCATTTAGTTAAATTTCATTATAGAAAGTATACCTATGTTACAATTATATCTGAAAAATAAAAACTAATTTGCCCAAATTATTGTAGAGGATGTCTTCATTGATCCTTCACTTGATTACACATAGGATGGATATTTTGGAAATTATAGATTATGTAAATGTTGGGTAATGTATTAAATATATTATATAAAAGTGTATTGCCTAATGTGAAAACTGTGTAATCTGTCTTTTATAGTACTGTAGCATATTAATTTCAGCACTTCTAAGGCCGATTTGAAACCAGTATCTTGCATTGTTTGCTGTTGGATGAACTGAATGTTAAAAGTACTAAACTGAAAGAAGATCGTACTGTTGTGTTTCAGTGATCAAACCAAATGTTCTCATTACATATTACAATAATCTTGTGTTTGAAACAATGATTATATGGAATGAAAACATGTGCAACTGAATTAAAGCATGAGATCAGGTTTTGAAAGAATGACTAGCTGTGTTACAAGTGTGATCAGTTTGGATTTTTGTACTAAGAGTTTTGAAAATGTACACCTTATTTGTGAAAATAGTACCAAAGCGAATAAAAAAAACTGTAATACATGATGCCAATGTATTTTCCGATGAGTCCACTGTGTTAGTAATCATAACTTTACCTGCGTGATGGAAAGGGTTGCCAAGTGTTCACAACAAAACCCGTCCAATTGCTACTCAAAACTAGCCCTAACTAACCGCATTTTAAGTGGGGTTGCATTTCGGGGAGTTAAAATACACATTATTGGAGTTGCTTCAATCTGCAATTTGGACATGAAAAACAGCCTGCGGCACCAGTGAAAAAGAAGCCCAATTCCACGGGAAAACTGTGGACTTTGCAACACTGTGATGGATAGTAATGTCAACAACAGACTAGAGTGTTGTCAGGGGGCTAATTTGGCACGGTCTTCCTGCTGCACTTATAGTAGTAGGGCTTTCCTCTGTGTATACATATCCTTACAAGTACAATTTTAGCTGGATTATTTGTGTCCCCTTCAAAAATTGCTCTTGAGAAATTTTATGTTAAATGTCCCCCCCCCCCCCAAATGTTAGACTAAATTGTAGAGAACATATATGTTGCATTTAGTACTGCTGTAGAATGTTATTCTTATTTTATATTATATATTATACGTTTCTAGAAGAGAAAATAAGTCCAGTTCACCCCGTTCAACAATAACTTTGCTTCTTGAGCATCAATAAATTATTTTCTTTTTATTTTATGTCCTTATAATATTGTGGAAAACTAATGTAAAATTTCGGTAGATGTCATTTTTCTCCAGAAGATTGGTCTTAAAGCCATGCAGAGTTCAGCTCCATCCCTTAAACACACCTGAACAAGCTCATCAATGTCTTCAGGATTATAGTAACTCCCAAGCAGGTGAGTTTAAGCTAAACAAGGCTACGATTCTCTCCAGGAACTGAAGTCGAGACCACTGCTCCAGAGGAACCTTTGTGTTACATACCTTAAAGTATTTCAAAGTATTTTAAGTATTTTACTTTTTAAAGCATTTATTTTGTAATCTTTAGCAAATTAAATTTTAAAAGTAAATTTTCCAACCCTGTTTATATTACCACAGAGAGCTGATAAATAAAAAAAGCCTTCACAATTATGTCTAAATGTTAAGAATTATGTAGAAAATGCAGGATCTGCTGCTGCTCTCATGAATCTTCTGCTGTGTGTTCATGTCCTTCTCTAAATCTTCTCATCCTCAATTTCTGATCTTCCTTTTTCTCTCCTAAAAGCATCATATCATCATCATTTTCACACTCTTAATATTGGCATGTCATATCCATAATGATGATGATAAATGTCTCTCACCTGATGTGTGTCTCATGTAGATGTGAAAAGCTTCTAACAGACCGAACAGAAACATCAGCTGAAGACACCAGACCAGAACAAACACCAGAGACACTGAACACACTGAACAACAACAATTAGACACAAAACAAAACCATCCTTCATGTTTCCAGGGGCCCGTTTCACTAAGGAGGTTCAACCAACTCTGAGTTTAAACTTAAACTCTGAGTTGACTTACCCTGAGATGGGAAACTCTGAGTTTTCCATTACAGAACAGCTGAAATTAGTTGGTTTAATCAACTCTGCATTGACTGACTCTGAGTTAAGCTCGTGCACCACAACTATAAAAAGCCATTATCAATGGAGCGCTGATATTACGATTCACCATGGCAACAGCTCCCGCCAAAAAGCCGTCTGCACTTCATACTCAATACAAATGTAATTCTTCTCAGTGTTATAATATAATATAATATAATATAATATAATATAATATAATATAATATAATATAATATAATATAATATAATATAATATAATATAATATAATATAATATAATATAATAAATACGGCAGTGGCTATTTACACTAAGTGGAATTAACATAATTTCTTAGCGATAGATCCTATTTACAGTAGGCTAAGTGCAAGTAGCTCTAGATGCTATTTACAGAAAAAATGTACAGTGAAAATCGTCAAATATTCTATTTACCATGTAAAAGTAGCAGTTCTTTGCAACAGGCTAAGTGTAAATAGTAATTAGATGCTAGTTATACTTTATACTGGCAGATACATTTGCATTTCAATATTGTTATACATTAACAGGATGCAATAATAACAGATTGTAAATTATTATATTTATTACAATTATAAATAGTTGCATCATTATTAAACACTCGTTAGGCACTTTACTTCCACTTTTAGAACATTTTGTTCATTTTTATTGAAAATAAATTCTAATGTGACATGTGATGGGAAAAGTGAGAAGAACGAGTTTGGCAAAAGCCGGACTCTAACCCAATCAATTGCGTTACAAGCTAGTCTTCCATGCCCAAAACATTAATGCCTACACCATTGAAGCCGTTATTCGCATGTGTCGTATTTAACCTTATGTGTCGAGGGAGGGCGGAGCTACAGTAGATTTGCACTTGGACACTCCGTATAATCTTGTATTCCATTTGCATTAAGATTATTGTTATTACCACACTGGCATATAATTTTACTTAAGTAAAATGCACTTAATTTAGATCCCCCCAGGAAACAAGAATAAGTATCTTCTTATAAGAATATAATTTTCTTATATAGAAAATCAATCTTTATTTTATTATTATTTTATATATATATTTGTACTTGGGGAAAAAACACTTTGTAAGAAGAGCATTTTTCCAGCTTGCATCAATGAAGTGTTTAAAAAGGGGGAGGAGACCAAAAGAAAGTCTGGGTTTACCGAAGAAAACCTGCTCCTGACCAGTTCATAGGGTAAGTTACCATGGTAACTGACTCAGAGTATAAGTTAGCTCTCTTTCAGAAATGGGCTTGACTTACCCTGCTTTCTCAGGTTTGACAAACCTCCCATTCTGAAACAGAAAACCTAGAGTTTCCCTCATTTCAGGGTTAACATACTCAGAGTTTTCTCTTAACCCCCTTTGTGAAACGGGCCCCAGGAGTCTGTTTGTTAAACTCGTACCACATTCTGATGTCTGTGTGCTGCTGGTCACAGTTTGTTCTGAAATAAAACATCAGCACAAATTGAGCTGCTTTCTTTCTGAAACACATGCAATAACATTTCACTGCTGAGATCAAGCTGAAACAAACTAGTTATGATTTTCAAGAATTAAGAGCCCAATTAAGAGACTTGCATTATTAGTTGCTCTGGTTTCTATATGTACAGTATCTGGAGATTCATGTATTAAAATCTCACCAGGACAGGGTTTGAGTCTAATGGTCTTCTGTGCGTGACTGACGTGGTTCTTCACGCTGCAGCTGATGTCTCCATCAGTTTCCTCATCCAGATCAATTCTGCTGTTTCCATCCATCAGTGGATCTCCATTCAGAGTCCAGCTGTAGAGGAGCTGATCTCCCTCAGAGGAGCAGAACACCCTCATCACCCCACTGGAGGAGCAGATGATTGACACTTCCACTGAGCCAATAGGAGCTGGAGGGAGGGACACATCACAGTCACATGACAAACACAGAATCTTGTTCTTCCACACTACCCATACTATTACTGGAGTATGTAGTGTGTTTACTGTGTGCTACAGGAATTCATTGTAAAGATTATAATGAGTCTGATGAGAGAGATTATGTACCTTCAACAATCACTTGAAGATCTCCTTGAAATGTCTGTCTGATCTGTGAGCTGTAAATATTTAATCGGTAATTCCCTGAATCTGCTCTGATCATGTGGTTTATTATCAGCATCCCACGAATGATGGTCACTTCGGGTCTGTTATTATAAAGATCACATTCAGTCTCCTTCATAATGCCATGCTGAAATCTACAAAATGGATCATCTTTTGTTTCGTCTATTCTCTTTATTATTTTCATTATATAATCAGTAGCACCCAGCATCATCGGCAGATTCAGTTTGTGTCCCAGAGCTGCGTAACAGGGATCAGACTGATCAAACCAGCAGAACCGATCCAGACCTGAAGAACAAAACACACACCCACACACACACACACACACACACACACACACACACACACACACACACACACACACACACACACACACAGAGAGAGAGAGAGAGAGAGAGAGAGAGAGAGACATGTGCATAAATATCACTCTCATCATGAACATGTTCCTGATAATGATTCAAACCAAAAACCACACAAAATGGTGCAGAAGTTCCTTCCTTCCTTCATCTCAATGACTCTTCCATCTTTGCTTATGAACATTAAGGTCTGAACACAATCACCTGAGCTCTGGAGCTGCAGAAACATTTCCTTAAATACAATGAAATATTAGCTTTTTATGTTGCTTCAAGCACAAGTGCAAAGATACAGATATACACTGGTGGTAGAAAATTGAGAACATGGAGGAAAGGGGGAAGAGCAAAGTTGCTTTGGAGAGGTAAAACTCAAGTCACCTTTATTTATATAGCGCTTTAAACAAAATACATTGCGTCAAAGCAACTGAACAACATTCATTAGGAAAACAGTGTCAATAATGCAAAAATGATAGTTAAAGGCAGTTCATCATTGAATTCAGTGATGTCATCTCTGTTCAGTTAAATAGTGTCTGTGCATTTATTTGCAATCAAGTCAACGATATCGCTGTAGATGAAGTGACCCCAACCAAGCAAGCCAGAGGCGACAGTGGCAAGGAACCGAAACTCCATCGGTGACAGAATGGAGAAAAAAACCTTGGGAGAAACCAGGCTCAGTTGGGGGGCCAGTTCTCCTCTGACCAGACGAAACCAGTAGTTCAATTCCAGGCTGCAGCAAAGTCAGATTGTGCAGAAGAATCATCTGTTTCCTGTGGTCTTGTCCTGGTGCTCCTCTGAGACAAGGTCTTTACAGGGGATCTGTATCTGGGGCTCTAGTTGTCCTGGTCTCCGCTGTCTTTCAGGGATGTAGAGGTCCTTTCTAGGTGCTGATCCAGCATCTGGTCTGGATACGTACTGGATCCGGGTGACTGCAGTGACCCTCTGATCTGGACACAGACTGGATCTGGTGGCTACGTTGACCTCGGAATAAGAGAGAAACAGACTAATATTAGCGTAGATGCCATTCTTCTAATGATGTAGCAAGTACATAGGGTGTTATGGGAAGTGTTCCCGGTTCCGGTTTACCTAATTAATGCAGCCTAAAAATCCTTTAACGGATATGGATATTAAAAGCATATTAGTATGTTATGTGTAAGCCAGGTTAAAGAGATGGGTCTTTAATCTAGATTTAAAATGCAAGAGTGTGTCTGCCTCCCGAACAATGTTAGGTAGGTTATTCCAGAGTTTGGGCGCCAAATAGGAAAAGGATCTGCCGCCTGCAGTTGATTTTGATATTCTAGGTATTATCAAATTGCCTGAGTTTTGAGAACGTAGCGGATGTAGAGGATTATAATGTAAAAGGAGCTCATTCAAATACTGAGGTGCTAAACCATTCAGGGCTTTATAAGTAATAAGCAATATTTTAAAATCTATACGATGTTTGATAGGGAGCCAGTGCAGTGTTGACAGGACCGGGCTAATATGGTCATACTTCCTGGTTCTAGTAAGAACTCTTGCTGCTGCATTTTGGACTAGCTGTAGTTTGTTTACTAAGCGTGCAGAACAACCACCCAATAAAGCATTACAATAATCTAACCTTGAGGTCATAAATGCATGGATTAACATTTCTGCATTTGACATTGAGAGCATATGCCATAATTTATATATATTTTTGAGATGGAAAAATGCAGTTTTACAAATGCTAGAAACGTGGCTTTCTAAGGAAAGATTGTGATCAAATAGCACACCTAGGTTCCTAACTGATGACGAAGAATTGACAAAGCAACCATCAAGTCTTAGACAGCGTTCTAGGTTATTACAAGCAGAGTTTTTAGGTCCTATAATTAACACCTCTGTTTTTTCAGAATTTAGCAGTAAGAAATTACTCGTCATCCAACAAAGTGTTCAAGTCTATGCAAAAGAATGTTGTGGTCAATTGTGTCAAACGCAGCAGGTCTAAATCCTGACTGGAAATCCTCACAGATACCATTTTTCTCTAAGAAGGAATATAATTGTGAGGATACCACCTTTTCTAGTATCTTGGACAGAAAAGGGAGGTTAGAAAAATAGAGATAGAGCTGTACAAGAAGGGTAACAGAATGATGTAAAAAAGAATAGTACCAACGTAATTATCATCAAATGTTAGCTTAGTTCCCAAACTCTTTAAAAGTTAATGCATTTTATCAGTCGGTGAATGCTTTTGTTTTATTTTTTACTGTAGTAAAAGTTTTTTTTTTTTTTAGGTGTACTGACTCTCTTTTACATAACAACAGTTTTACTACAAATTCCATGGTTAAACTAAGGTTAGCATAGCAATGGTTCATTTGTGGTTACCATGGCTCAACTATAGTAACCATGTTTTTTTTTTGGGGGGGGGGGGGGTTAATTAGTGGTAAACCATGGTTCATTTTCATAAGGTGTACAACATCAGCTGTTATACTTTTCTAAGAAGACCGTAAAATCTATCACTTTGATGTCATGGCTCTTTAACACAGGGACTCTTTTATTGTTATTTAAACACTTCTTTTTGACATGTCGTAATTGTCACTGATGCACACTGACCAGAAAACACATCACTGTAGACTGTTTTTGAAAAACTCCCATTGTAATACATTGTTTTTATGTGAGATATTGATCAGCAGCATGAGTTAGATGTGAAAGTGACTCACATGCAGCAGTTTGCAGCAGCAGCAGCAGCATCAGTCCAAAGATGAGCATCATTTCTCTAAAGTCCAGTTTCAGAAGAACTCAATCCCAGCAGAAGAGTGTGACGCTGCTTCAGTCACACAATCCTCGCTCTGACAGAAGAAGCGACTGACACTCATCTGTGCAAACAATAAACTTTTTTAAACTACTACACAGTTTCTGTGAGAGAAGAGGAAGTTGAGATCATTCACAGGTTGGGGTCTAAAACAGGGTCACAGGAATAAATAAAACATACGTATGCTTTACCATCAAGGTGGGGAATTTCCATTGACTAATGCTTCTGCAGTTTTAAATTTTCATAAAGACTTTTAGATTTAATATATAACAGGTGCAATAGGAGATCTTGGAAAATGCTAAAATTAGCCTGATAGCACTGAAAGCGAAGGTCCCACCCTCCCTGCAATCGCCGTCCAAAACCATGCCCCCGAACGCATTTATGTTCACAGACCAGAATACCAGAGACAACATTACTATAATAGGCTATATCATCGGTTCCCAATTCCAGTCCATGTTCCAAAGTGAAGTAAACCCCTGCTCAGGGAGTAGGGAGCAATGAACACCTTGTAGGGATCATATAGATAAGAACAGAGGTCATCTAACGAGCTCACATCTAACGAGTTGGTCATCTGAATTGGGTGTGTTAACTAAGCGAGACATGCAAAATATGTGCGTGAGCACTGGAATTGGGAACTGCTGAGCTACATCATGTGTCATTAACCAGTGAGAAATCTTTAAATGTACTAAAATACCAGGAAGGAAGACCGGGTCGTTGATGTTTGTATGCCATTCTCGCTCTGTCTGCACAGTATACGTGAATGTGCTTTTGACTTAGCACAGAGTTATGCAGATATGTTGACAGGCATAAATAAATTTAAACCACTTAACTTAATGATTGCTATCAGGATGTGAAGAGACATTCAACCAGTATAACAAAAATTGTTTCTGAAGACGTATTACACCTTTAATAAGCTTTTTTTTTTGTCACCCTTTGTGTCATTATTATGAACTTTTAGTTGTGGTTTATTCAGTTCCTGTCTTCCTTCCTGTGTAGTCACTAGCACTTGTGTCCTTATTATTTAATCATCTTCACCTGTCTGTCCTTTGTTAGACACCCTACTTAAGTTCTGTCTGTTTATTCCTTTGTGTGGAAATATATCAGTGGGTTTATTAAAGATGTTCTGGATCCAGATTGGAGCTTGTGTAATTCTTAGTTAACAAGGGATGTAAATCCCGTGGCAAAACAGAGAAACAAATAGAGACATAATTAGCATAGCTGCTGTTCCAACAAAGTAAAATTAAATAGTTTAACCCAAACTAAAGAACAATAATATGCGTTTGATCAGATACAACTGCAGTCGCAAATTATGAGATGCATTATTTGAATGCTTGGTGAAAGAGATGTGTTTTTAATCTAGATTTAAACAGAGAGAGTGTGTCTGAACCCCGAATATTATCAGGAAGGCTATTCCAGAGTTTGGGAGCCAAATGTGAAAAAGCTCTACCTCCTTTAGTGGACTTTGCTATCCTAGGAACTACCAAAAGTCCAGCGTTTTGTGACCTTAGGGTGCGTGATGGGTTGTAGCGTGGTAGAAGGCTAGTTAGGTACGCAGGAGCTAAACCATTTAGGGCCTTATAGGTAAATAATGATAATTTGTAACTGATACGGAACTTAATAGGTAGCCAGTGCAGAGACTGTAAAATTGGGGTAATATGATCATATTTTCTTGACCTGGTAAGGACTCTAGCTGCTGCATTTTGGACGACCTGTAGCTTGTTTATTGACGAAGCAGGACAACCACCTAGAAGTGCATTACAATAGTCCAGTCTAGAGGTCATGAAAGCATGAACTAGATTTTCTGCATCAGAAACAGATAACATGTTTCGTAGCTTGGCAATAAGTATCATATGTATGAGAAAACTGCATATTATATTCACGTCAAACGCATATGTAACAGGTAGTGCTATGTACTGCACCATAGCTACTCTTTCTCTGTGTGTATAAACTGTTTGTCAGAATACACACTATGGACCAGAACTCTAGATTCGCTACATAGGGCAAAATGAGTTAAAACACATTAACACAAAAAACACAGACAGACCAGGAAAATGACTTGTACTAAATTGTTTCCTTTTACTTTTCAGCAAAATTTAAAATTATTGTAAAATAAAATGAATTAACAATAAACAATACAATTGTATAAACAATTAAATTGTCTTTCTCTTTCCCTTTAAGAAATGTATGGTTTGAGCTCCTTGGTAGTTACTTGATCTCATTTTATATATATATATATATATATATATATATATATTCGTATTATATTTATTTACTTTGGTATTTAAATCGTGTTTTTGTATATATCAATTTGTTATAATCTTAGATTAAATTTTGCTGTTTATGTAATTTTTCGTGTTCTAATTTATTATCGTTTTTGTTGGAGCTTTGTTTCTTATTAGATGGGTTGAATTATAACCTTTACCCAAAAAAAAGGAAATACAATTCAAACAACAGATTACTTCAAGAAAAAAAATAACAACTTAACTGAAAATAATACAATACTTGACAGTAATTCAGTAGATAAACAGTTGTCTGTCGATGGAACAATTGTGTGTTTGTGTGCAAAACTGTCTGTAGTGCAACAATTGTCTCTTTACGATACTCAGTGTTGAGGTAATTGCTGAGAAATACCACTTAGGATGAATTCCACTTGTGACGTCAGACAAGGCACTGATCACTCAACGAATCACAGGATTTCTTGTCTCTTTTTAGGACTTTTCAGCTGGGTGGCTCGCCATCTCAGGATCACAGCTTATTTCGGAATCTCAAAAAAAAAAAACCTGACCTGTTTATACAAACAGCGCCATTATCATCATAAACATCATAGACAATTAGTATGACTTTTAAACTAAATATATATTTCGTATATTAACTAAACCAAGTGGAAAATACTATTTGAGCATTTTTGTTACTCAAAGCATAACAAATCATTCTCATAAATGATATAACTGCTTATTTAGCATTTGTAAGGTCTTCTGCAATTATGCGTCTCATTACAGTGACGTAATACACAGCGCCCGTCTTATGACAAACGTCACGCTTTAATTATTATAGTTAAATTAATTATTTTAATGTTCAAGATACAGCAGAACGACTTTGGCAACACATCTTGTTACTTGTCTAAACAGATTGAGTGAGAATATAATTATTATAAATTACATTTATTTTTCTGATCAGCTCAATTTTGACCTGGGTTACACATGCATATCCTATGCATGCTAAAGTCAATGTTTTCGTTTCAATACCACAATTTTCTATTTGTATTTGGTGTACTATTTATACTCATTTTCTTGAGACCGTGCTCATCAGATTGGATCAAATATTGAAAATGGTTTATTCAAAAGAAATAAATAGTTTAGTTTCTACCATCACTACCAGTAAGAAGTACATTTCAGTCCAAACTTGTGGCACAGTTATCAGGGTGTTGTAAATCTAAATGCATTTTTAGTTAAATGAAAAGGCCCGTTTCACACTTGACATGTAAGGCGTAAATACTTAATACCTAAAATCCACAATGAATCCTGATGTTTTTGGATCAAATGTACTCTAGTCCTTCTTAAAAGTTTTGAACAAAATTAAAGTTGATCAAAACCAACAGGCTATATGATTAAATCCAATTGTTTTTTGGGTTTTTTTTTCTCTCGAGAATCATTTGAACCAGTTGCTTTGGAAGGATACACACTGGTGATGCCTGCTGGTCAGATGTAAATACAACAAGAACTCAAACCAAACATGGATCAAAACAGCAATTACAAACCAATTGCAAATTAATTATTGAAAATGTAATCAAATTAACAAATCATCTAATGCCAATGTTCTTTTATTCACTTTTCTTTTATTTACTTGATTTGTTCATTTTATGGAGTGCTTGACTTTGGCAGTTTGATACGCCGCTAAATTTGGTTCTTAATTTATCTTTTAGTGCTCAGTCCTGTTCAGTACCCACACAGTAATACACTTTACAAAAGCATTGTACAACCGAATTAACTTAATTCAGGAATTTGACACCTAACCCCTAACCCTAAGTGACATCTTGACAACCTGACCTAACTCTTATGAAATAAAGGAGCTTGAGACTTTTGACTGGAGATACAGTTTAATTTCAAAAGCATTTTATTTTCATTTTACTTACCACATGCCAAAGTTCCTTTTAATTTCAAAACTGACTCCACTTACAAATGAATATAAAATAGACATCTGTGTCTAAACATGTTAAAAATCATAAAATACAGAAGATCTGCTGCTCTCATGAATCTTCTGCTGTGTGTTCATGTCCTTCTCTAAATCTTCTCATCCTCACTTTCTGATCTTCCGGTTTCTTTCCTAAACGCATCACATCATCATCATCATAATTATCATCGCACTCTTAATATCTGCTTGTCAAATCCATAATGATGATGATAAACTTTTCTCACCTGATGTGTGTCTCATGTAGATGTGAAAAGCTCCTAACAGACCGAACAGAACCATCAGCTGAAGACACCAGACCAGAATAAACATATCAATCAATCAATCAATCAATCAATCAATCAATCAATCTGTGTAGTTGATATCTCACCAGGACAGGGTTTGAGTCTAATGGTCTTCTGTGCGTGACTGACGTGGTTCTTCACGCTGCAGCTGATGTCTCCATCAGTTCCCTCATCCAGATCAATGCTGGTGTTTCCATCCATCAGTGGATCTCCATTCAGAGTCCAGCTGTAGAGGAGCTGATCTCCCTCAGAGGAGCAGAACACCCTCATCACCCCACTGGAGGAGCAGATGATTGACACTTCCACTGAGCCAATAGGAGCTGGAGGGAGGGACACATCACAGTCACATGACAAACACAGAATCTTGTTCTTCCACACTACCCATACTATTACTGGAGTATGTAGTGTGTTTACTGTGTGCTACAAGAATAAAAACCTTCACAGAGATTCAACTGATTCATTGCATGAGAGAGAGATCTTTGGAGAACATGAGATTGTAAGAGTCTGATGAGAGAGTTTCTGTACCTTCAACAATCACTTGAAGATCTCTAGATGTTTCTGAGCCGTCTGAGTGAGAGAGTTTTAATCTGTAATTCCCTGAATCTGCTCTGATCACACGGTTTATTATCAGAGTCCCATTAATGACTGTCACTTCAGGTCTGTTATTATAAAGATCACATTCAGTCTTCCTCATCCTGCAATTCTTTACTCTACAAACTGGATCATCTGCTGTGTTGTTGTTTATTCTCTTTATTATCCGCAGATCATATTTACTAGCGTCCTGCACCATCATCAGATTGAGTTTGTGTCCCAGAGCTGTGTAACAGTGATCAGACTGATCAAAACTGCAGTTTAACTCCAGACCTGAAGAACAAAACACACACACAAACTCTATAAAGCATATATTTTTATTTAGAATATCTGTAAAAATCAGTTTTTTTATTTATTTATTATTTTTACATTTCAAACAAATGCAGTTTTCTTTTACGTTTTCCATATGCAGCAATGTTCTTTTCCACGTTTATTTGAAGTTATTAATTTTGCCACTTTTATCCAAAAGATGTTTTAGTTTTTAAATCCAAAATTATTATAATCTTTGCTGCTACTCTTATCTTCAGTTATTTATAGTTTGAAGTGCTTTTTTCTTTTGAACTCTTTCTCAAAGGCCAGCAGTATCTCCTACCATTAAGGAATCTGTTTTTCAAACTTTCTATCATTCTCTTCTCTCTCTGTCCTGCTTAGATCCAGTTTGTTTTCTTCATTCAAGACAGTATGAAAAACCCATTACAGAGTTTCTAGTAACTTTTCGGACTATAAGAAGTGTTGATCATTTTGCAGTTCACAGTGAGCATTTTATTTCCCTATATATTTCACTCTTTAATAGACATAATGCATTCTAAATTGTCACATTTAATTATAAACAATATCTTTGTTGTCTGACTCATTTTCTGAGGTAACACATTATTAACTATGAAGATTTTTACCAGAGAGAATATACGGGGGGAAAGTTACAAACAGAAATCATGATAAATCATAACATCCATGAAACCAGAAAGCTGATATGTTAGATATTATAATAATAATTTTCATGATATATTTATATACAAATCAGGCAACCAGTGATGCACCCACTGAGAAACCTGATGAAAGTGCTCTAGTTATTGGTGATTCTATTGTACGGAACGTGAATATAGAGACACCAGCCACCATAGTCAAATGTTTACCGGGAGCCAGAGCACCTGACATCTTGGCAAATTTAAAAGTGCTGGCTAATGCTAAACGTAAATACAGTAAGATTGTTATTCATGCCGGCGCTAATGATGTTCGACTTCGCCAGTCGGAGATCACTAAAAATAACATTAAAGAGGTGTGTGAACTTGCAAGCACGATGTCAGACACTGTAATATGCTCTGGTCCCCTCCCTGCTTACCGTGGTGATGAGATGCATAGCAGATTGTCATCACTCAATGGCTGGATGTCTAAGTGGTGCCCACAGAATAACATAGGTTTCATAGACAATTGGATGAGCTTTTGGGGCAGACCTGACCTGTTTAAAAGAGATGGTCTTCATCCCTCCTGGGGTGGCGCCATTCTTCTCTCTAGAAATATGGCAAATAGTCTTAGTGTTTATACTTGACTAACTGGGGCCCAGGTCAGGAAGCAGACAGACTGGCTAAACCGACCGTCTGCTAGCTGCCTCCCGTCACAGAGGTCAGTTAATTCTCAGCACATAGAGACTCTTTCACCTAGATATCACACTATAGAGACTGTGTCTGTTCCCCGAACTAGAAAATACAAAAAACGTCCAAACCAAGTTAAGATTAACAATTTAATTGAGGTTCAACAAATAAAAAACAGAAGCAATATGGATAAACAAATGATAAAGCTTGGCTTATTGAATATCAGATCCCTTTCTACGAAAACACTTTTTGTAAATAATATGATCACTGATCATAATATAGATGTACTCTGTTTGACAGAAACCTGGCTAAAACCTGATGATTACATTATTTTAAATGAGTCCACCCCCCAAGATTACTGTTATAAACATGAGCCACGTCTAAAAGGCAAAGGTGGAGGTGTTGCTTCAATTTATAACAACATTTTCAGGATTTCTCAGAGGGCAGGCTACAAGTATAACTCGTTTGAAGTAATGGTGCTTCATATAACATTATCCAAAGAAACAAATGTTAATGATAAATCCCCTGTTATATTTGTACTGGCTACTGTATACAGGCCACCAGGGCACCATACAGACTTTATTAAAGAGTTTGGTGATTTTACATCCGAGTTAGTTCTGGCTGCAGATAAAGTTTTAATAGTTGG
This sequence comes from Carassius carassius, assembly GCF_963082965.1. Lineage (NCBI taxonomy): Eukaryota > Metazoa > Chordata > Actinopteri > Cypriniformes > Cyprinidae > Carassius > Carassius carassius. The sequence goes on along the minus strand of NC_081783.1, from coordinate 1,333,892 downwards.
TGATTTTAATATCCATGTTGATAATGAAAACGATGCATTGGGATCAGCATTTATAGACATTCTGAACTCTATTGGTGTTAGACAACACGTTTCAGGACCTACTCATTGTCGAAATCATACTCTAGATTTAATACTGTCACATGGAATTGATGTTGATTGTGTTGAAATTATTCAACAAAGTGATGATATCTCAGATCATTATTTAGTTCTGTGCAAAATTCATATAGCCAAAATTGTAAATTCTACTTCTTGTTACAAGTATGGAAGAACCATCACTTCTAACACAAAAGACTGCTTTTTAAGTTATCTTCCTGATGTATCCAAATTCCTTAGCATATCCAAAACCTCAGAACAACTTGATGATGTAACAGAAACTATGGACTCTCTCTTTTCTAGCACTTTAAATAAAGTTGCTCCTTTACGCTTAAGGAAGGTTAAGGAAAACAGTTTGACACCATGGTATAATGAGCATACTCGCACCCTAAAGAGAGCAGCCCGAAAAATGGAGCGCAGCTGGAGGAAAACAAAACTAGAGGTATTTTGTATTGCTTGGCGGGAAAGTAACATATCCTACAGAAAAGCATTAAAAACTGCTAGATCCGATTACTTTTCTTCTCTTTTAGAAGAAAACAAACATAACCCCAGGTATTTATTCAATACAGTGGCTTAATTAACGAAAAATAAAGCCTCAACAAGTGTTGACATTTCCCAACACCACAGCAGTAATGACTTTATGAACTACTTTACTTCTAAAATCGATACTATTAGAGATAAAATTGCAACCATTCAGCCGTCAGCTACAGTATCACATCAGACAGTGCACTATAGACCCCCTGAGGAACAGTTACACTCATTCTCTAATATAGGAGAGGAAGAATTGTATAAACTTGTTAAATCATCTAAACCAACAACATGTATGTTAGATCCTATACCATCTAAGGTCCTAAAAGAGGTGCTTCCAGAAGTCATAGATCCTCTTCTGACTATTATTAATTTCTCATTGTCATTAGGATATGTCCCCAAAACCTTCAAACTGGCTGTTATTAAGCCTCTCATCAAAAAACCACAACTTGACCCCAAAGAACTAGTTAATTATAGACCAATCTCGAATCTCCCTTTTCTGTCCAAGATACTAGAAAAGGTGGTATCCACACAATTATATTCCTTCTTAGAGAAAAATGGTAAATGTGAGGATTTCCAGTCAGGATTTAGACCGTATCATAGTACTGAGACTGCTCTCCTTAGAGTTACAAATGATCTGCTCTTATCATCTGATCGTGGGTGTATCTCTCTATTAGTTTTATTGGATCTTAGTGCTGCGTTTGACACAATTGACCACAACATTCTTTTGCATAGACTTGAACACTTTGTTGGCATCAGTGGAAGTGCATTAGCATGGTTTAAATCGTACTTATATGACCGCCATCAGTTCGTAGCAGGGAATGAAGATGTATCCTATCGATCACAAGTGCAGTATGGAGTACCTCAAGGCTCAGTACTAGGGCCGCTACTCTTCACGCTTTATATATTACCCTTGGGAGATATCATCAGGAAACATGGTGTTAGCTTTCACTGTTATGCTGATGATACTCAGCTCTATATTTCTTCGCAGCCCGGTGAAACACACCAATTTGAAAAACTAATGGATTGCATAGTCGATATAAAAAACTGGATGACAAGTAATTTCTTACTGCTAAATTCTGAAAAAACAGAGGTGTTAATTATAGGACCTAAAAACTCTGCTTGTAATAACCTAGAACACTGTCTAAGACTTGATGGTTGCTCTGTCAATTCTTCATCATCAGTTAGGAACCTAGGTGTGCTATTTGATCGCAATCTTTCCTTAGAAAGCCACGTTTCTAGCAATTGTAAAACTGCATTTTTCCATCTCAAAAATATATCTAAATTATGGCCTATGCTCTCAATGTCAAATGCAGAAATGTTAATCCATGCATTTATGACCTCAAGGTTAGATTATTGTAATGCTTTATTGGGTGGTTGTTCTGCACGCTTAGTAAACAAACTACAGCTAGTCCAAAATGCAGCAGCAAGAGTTCTTACTAGAACCAGGAAGTATGACCATATTAGCCCGGTCCTGTCAACACTGCACTGGCTCCCTATCAAGCATCGCATAGATTTTAAAATATTGCTTATTACTTATAAAGCCCTGAATGGTTTAGCACCTCAGTATTTGAATGAGCTCCTTTTACATTATAATCCTCTACGTCGGCTACGTTCTCAAAACTCAGGCAATTTGATAATACCTAGAATATCAAAATCAACTGCAGGCGGCAGATCCTTTTCCTATTTGGCGCCCAAACTCTGGAATAACCTACCTAACATTGTTCGGGAGGCAGACACACTCTTGCAGTTTAAATCTAGATTAAAGACCCATCTCTTTAACCTGGCATACACATAACATACTAATATGCTTTTATTATCCAAATCCGTTAAAGGATTTTTAGGCTGCATTAATTAGGTAAACCGGAACCGGAAACACTTCCCATAACACCCTATGTACTTGCTACATCATTAGAAGAATGGCATCTACGCTAATATTTGTCTGTTTCTCTCTTGTTCCGAGGTCACAGTGGCCACCAGATCCAGTCTGTGTCCAGATCAGAGGGTCACTGCAGTCACCCGGATCCAGTACGTATCCAGACCAGATGCTGGATCAGCACCTAGAAAGGACCTCTACATCCCTGAAAAACAGTGGAGACCAGGACAACTAGAGCCCCAGATACAGATCCCCTGTAAAGACCTTGTCTCAGAGGAGCACCAGGACAAGACCACAGGAAACAGATGATTCTTCTGCACAATCTGACTTTGCTGCAGCCTGGAATTGAACTACTGGTTTCGTCTGGTCAGAGGAGAACTGGCCCCCCAACTGAGCCTGGTTTCTCCCAAGGTTTTTTTCTCCATTCTGTCACCGATGGAGTTTCGGTTCCTTGCCGCTGTCGCCTCTGGCTTGCTTAGTTGGGGACACTTCATCTACAGCGATATTGTTGACTTGATTGCAAATAAATGCACAGACACTATTTAACTGAACAGAGATGACATAACTGAATCCAATGATGAACTGCCTTTAACTATCATTTTTGCATTATTGACACTGTTTTCCTAATGAATGTTGTTCAGTTGCTTTGACGCAATGTATTTTGTTTAAAGCGCTATATAAATAAAGGTGACATTGACATTGACTTTCACCCTCCCGGCTATCTGTAATGGTTTTCTCTTCACTTCCTTCCCCCAAACTGTTTGCATCTTTGAATGCTAACAGTGCTACTGATACTTTCTGCTCCACTCTTACATCTTGTTTAGAAACTGTTTGCCCCTTATTTTACAGGCCAGCCCGTAACACCCCTTCTGCCCCTTGGTTATCTGATGTTCTCAAAACTCTTCCTTTCTAATCACCCTACTACTTGCCCGCTTGATCCTATTCCATCTCATCTCCTTCAAGCCATTTCTCCTGCAACCTGCACTCACTCACATCATCAACACTTCCCTCCACACTGTTGTTTTTCCCATATTATTTAGACAGGCTCGTATAACTCCACTACTTAAGAAACCCACCCTCAACCCATCTCTTGTAGAGAACTACAGGCCAGTTTCCCTTCTTCCTTTCATTGCAAAAACACTTGAACGAGCTGTGTTCAACCAAGTCTCTACATTTCTCACACACAACAACCTCCTTGACAGCAACCAATCTGGCTTCAGAAGTGGACATTCAACTGAGACTGCCTTGCTTTCAGTTGTTGAAGCTCTAAGACTGGCAAGAGCGGAATCCAAATCTTCAGTACTTATCCTGCTTGATCTGTCCGCTGCTTTTGACACGGTTAACCACCAGATCCTACTATCAACCCTACTGGCAAAAGGCATCTCAGGAACCACACTTCAATGGTTTGAGTCGTACCTATCAGATAGGTCCTTCAAAGTATCTTGGAGAGGTGAGGTGTCCAAGTCACAACATATAACTACTGGAGTGCCTCAAGGCTCAGTTCTTGGACCACTTCTCTTCTCTGTCTACATGGCATCATTAGGTTCTGTCATTCAGAATAGTGGCTTTTCATACCACTGCTATGCTGATGACACTCAACTCTACCTCTCATTCCATCCTGATGATCTGACGGTAGCTATTCGCATCTCAGCTTGTCTAACAGACATTTCTTGCTGGATGATGGACCATCACCTTCAACTCAACCTTGCAAAGACAGAACTACTTGTGATTCCAGCAAACCCATCGTTTCATCATAATTTCACCATCAAGTTAGGCACATCAATCATAACTCCTTCAAAAACAGCTAGAAGCCTTGGAGTTATGATTGATGATCAGCTGACTTTCTCAGACCACATTGCTAAAACTGTCCAATCCTGCAGATTTGCTTTATTCAACATCAAGAAGATCAAGCCCTTTCTTTCGGAACATGCTGCACAACTCCTTGTTCAAGCTCTTGTTCTGTCCAGGCTAGACTATTGCAATGCCCTCTTGGCAGGTCTTCCAGCCAGTTCTATCAAACCTTTACAATTAATCCAGAACGCTGCAGCAAGATTAATTTTTAATGAGCCAAAAAGAAGCGGTTTATCAATTTACACTGGCTTCCAATAGCTGCTCGCATAAATTTCAAGCCATTGATGTTTGCCTACAAAACTACCACTGGCTCTGCACTCATTTTCCTAAATTTGTTACTACAGACTTATGTGCCCTCTTGAATCTTGCGTTCTGCAAATGAACGTCGCTTGATTGTGCCATCTCAAAGAAGTACAAAGTCACTTTTATGGATTTTTAAATTAAATGTTCCTTCCTGGTGGAATGACCTCTGACCTCCTTAGCCATCATCAAGAATCGGCTTAAAACCCATCTCTTCCATCTTTATTTGATCCTCTAACTTTAACACTCACTATTCTAATTCTATTCTTTAAAAAAATCTAACTACCTTTCTAATCTTTTTGTATTCTATTTTCTTTTAATTTATTATGCAATATGTGTGTGTGTGTGTGTGTGTGTGTGTGTGTGTGTGTGTGTGTGTGTGTGTGTGTGTGTGTGTGTGTAAAGACCTCTAACACTAGCTTGCTCTATCCTTTTTTTTCTCTCTGTTTACTTTTTTATTTATTATATTATTTAAAAGCCAATGCTACGTGTATTGTGTTAACCTAACTGTGACTTGTTATAGCACTTATATATCATTGCTCTTTTTGTTGTTTTTGATTGCTTCCACTGTCCTCATTTGTAAGTCGCTTTGGATAAAAGCATCTGCTAAATTAATAAATGTAATATTTAAGATACACACACTGATCTTTGCTACACTAATCTTTTTATGTATATATGAAGTTGATATCTGTAGATGAACAGACATGATCTCACCAGGACAGGGTTTGAGTCTAATGGTCTTCTGTGCGTGACTGACGTGGTTCTTCACGCTGCAGCTGATGTCTCCATCAGTTCCCTCATCCAGATCAATTCTGCTGTTTCCATCCATCAGTGGATCTCCATTCAGAGTCCAGGTGTAGAGGAGCTGATCCCCCTCAGAGGAGCAGAACACCCTCATCACCCCACTGGAGGAGCAGATGATTGACACTTCCACTGAGCCAATAGGAGCTGGAGGGAGGGACACATCACAGTCACATGACAAACAAAGAATCTTGTTCTTCCACACTACTCATACTATTACTGGAGTATGTAGTGTGTTTACTGTGTGCTACAGGAATAAAAACCTTCCCAGAGATTCAACTGATTCATCTGCATGAAAGTGAGATCTTTGGAGAACATGAGATTGTAATGAGTCTGATGAGAGAGATTCTGTACCTTCAACAATCACTTGAAGATCTCTAGATGTTTCTGAGCCATCTGGGTGATCGAGTCTTAATGTGTAAATCCCTGAATCTGCTTTGATCACACGGTTTATTATCAGAGTCCCATTAATGACTGTCACTTCAGGTCTGTTATTATAAAGATCACATTCAGTCTTCCTCATCCTGCCATTCTTTACTCTACAAACTGCATCATCTGCTGTGTTGTTTATTCTCTTTTGCATCTTCAGATCATATTTATTAGCATCCAGCACCATCATCAGAATGAGTTTGTCTCTCAGAGCTGCGTAGCAGGGATCAGACTGACCAAAACTGCAGAACCGGTCCAGACCTGAAGAACAACACACACACACAAACACACATTACTCTATTATTTACATTTTGTAATTTTTTTCATCACGGTTGGCCTATTTTTATTTTATTTAACATAACCTCTTGTATTATGAATATTGTTCATTACATATCAGTGTTCAGTAACTAATATTTCATATAAATAAACAACAAAAGGCACAAGTCCCACTACAGTTAGCTGTTTTTCAATTCAAGGCCGATTGCATGACCATGGCGAGACAAAGACTGTCCCTATTTCAAAGGCATCTTCAAATTCGCCGTTTTTTTTTTTCATTTAACAAAAGATACCACAGATGGATCCAAAGCATCCATTCACTCAAAAACGCTGATTCATTACGGAATGAAACAAGTTTTTAAACATGGAAATTATTTTATACTTTGTTTTAACTTTGCACACCGTCTTACGAGGCTCAACCGATAAACAACCAGGGAAACATTGGCACTTCTAAAATGTTGCTTTCATCAGCAGATATGGACATGTCAAAATTATTTATTATCACTAATTTATGAACTGACCTAAAGAATATTTCTCTCAAAATTCACTACTCAATAATACCTACTCTAATAGACTGATAGCTTATAAAAGCCACAGCCGTTGTTACTTGTTTTAATGTGACTTTTTCAAATTAAAAGCGGGGGCTTGGGCTCAGATATTAAACTGTCAAATTGAGATTTGAATCCTTTTATGGAAGAAGTATTTTAACACACAAAATGTTTAAGGCACTCTATGTTTTGCAGATGGATCCGTACGCCTCTGGTCTCAGTCGCTCTGTAACAGCATGAATGTTTCTTATTCATATACACACTTGTACCATCAAAGTCAAAGTCAAAGTCACCTTTATTTATATAGCGCTTTAAACAAAATACATTGCGTCAAAGCAACTGAACAACATTCATTAGGAAAACAGTGTCAATACTGCAAAAATGATAGTTAAAGGCAGTTCATCATTGGATTCAGTTATGTCATCTCTGTTCAGTTAAATAGTGTCTGTGCATTTATTTGCAATCAAGTCAACGATATCGCTGTAGATGAAGTGTCCCCAACTAAGCAAGCCAGAGGCGACAGCGGCAAGGAACCGAAACTCCATCGGTGACAGAATGGAGAAAAAAACCTTGGGAGAAACCAGGCTCAGTTGGGGGGCCAGTTCTCCTCTGACCAGACGAAACCAGTAGTTCAATTCCAGGCTGCAGCAAAGTCAGATTGTGCAGAAGAATCATCTGTTTCCTGTGGTCTTGTCCTGGTGCTCCTCTGAGACAAGGTCTTTACAGGGGATCTGTATCTGGGGCTCTAGTTGTCCTGGTCTCCACTGTCTTTCAGGGATGTAGAGGTCCTTTCCAGGTGCTGATCCAGCATCTGGTCTGGATACGTACTGGATCCAGGTGACTGCAGTGACCCTCTGATCTGGATACAGACTGGATCTGGTGGGCACGGTGACCTCGGAACAAGAGAGAAACAGACAAATATTAGCGTAGATGCCATTCTTCTAATGATGTAGCAAGTACATAGGGTGTTATGGGAAGTGTTTCCGGTTCCGGTTTACCTAATTAATGCAGCCTAAAAATCCTTTAACGGATTTGGATAATAAAAGCATATTAGTATGTTATGTGTATGCCAGGTTAAAGAGATGGGTCTTTAATCTAGATTTAAACTGCAAGAGTGTGTCTGCCTCCCGAACAATGTTAGGTAGGTTATTCCAGAGTTTGGGCGCCAAATAGGAAAAGGATCTGCCGCCTGCAGTTGATTTTGATATTCTAGGTATTAACAAATTGCCTGAGTTTTGAGAACGTAGCGGACGTAGAGGATTATAATGTAAAAGGAGCTCATTCAAATACTGAGGTGCTAAACCATTCAGGGCTTTACAAGTAATAAGCAATATTTTAAAATCTATGCGATGCTTGATAGGGAGCCAGTGCAGTGTTGACAGGACCGGGCTAATATGGTCATACTTCCTGGTTCTAGTAAGAACTCTTGCTGCTGCATTTTGGACTAGCTGTAGTTTGTTTACTAAGCGTGCAGAACAACCACCCAATAAAGCATTACAATAATCTAACCTTGAGGTCATAAATGCATGGATTAACATTTCTGCATTTGACATTGAGAGCATAGGCCGTAATTTAGATATATTTTTGAGATGGAAAAATGCAGTTTTACAAATGCTAGAAACGTGGCTTTCTAAGGAAAGACTGCGATCAAATAGCACACCTAGGTTCCTAACTGATGACGAAGAATTGACAGAGCAACCATCAAGTCTTAGACAGTGTTCTAGGTTATTACAAGCAGAGTTTTTAGGTCCTATAATTAACACCTCTGTTTTTTCAGAATTTAGCAGTAAGAAATTACTCGTCATCCAGTTTTTTATATCGACTATGCAATCCATTAGTTTTTCAAATTGGTGTGTTTCACCGGGCTGCGAAGAAATATAGAGCTGAGTATCATCAGCATAACAGTGAAAGCTAACACCATGTTTCCTGATGATATCTCCCAAGGGTAACATATAAAGCGTGAAGAGTAGCGGCCCTAGTACTGAGCCTTGAGGTACTCCATACTGCACTTGTGATCGATAGGATACATCTTCATTCACTGCTACGAACTGATGGCGGTCATATAAGTACGATTTAAACCATGCTAATGCACTTCCACTGATGCCAACAAAGTGTTCAAGTCTATGCAAAAGAATGTTGTGGTCAATTGTGTCAAACGCAGCACTAAGATCCAATAAAACTAATAGAGAGATACACCCACGATCAGATGATAAGAGCAGATCATTTGTAACTCTAAGGAGAGCAGTCTCAGTACTATGATACGGTCTAAATCCTGACTGAAAATCCTCACATATACCATTTTTCTCTAAGAAGGAATATAATTGTGTGGATACCACCTTTTCTAGTATCTTGGACAGAAAAGGGAGATTCGAGATTGGTCTATAATTAACTAGTTATTTGGGGTCAAGTTGTGGTTTTTTGATGAGAGGCTTAATAACAGCCAGTTTGAAGGTTTTGGGGACATATCCTAATGACAATGAGGAATTAATAATAGTCAGAAGAGGATCTATGACTTCTGGAAGCACCTCTTTTAGGAGCTTAGATGGTATAGGGTCTAACATACATGTTGTTGGTTTAGATGATTTAAGAAGTTTATACAATTCTTCCTCTCCTATATTAGAGAATGAGTGGAACTGTTCCTCAGGGGGTCTATAGTGCACTGTCTGATGTGATACTGTAGCCGACGGCTGAATGGTTGCAATTTTATCTCTAATAGTATCGATTTTAGAAGTAAAGTAGTTCATAAAGTCATTACTGCTGTGGTGTTGGGAAATGTCAACACTTGTTGAGGCTTTATTTTTCGTTAATTTAGCCACTGTATTGAATAAATACCTGGGGTTATGTTTGTTTTCTTCTAAAAGAGAAGAAAAGTAATCGGATCTAGCAGTTGTTAATGCTTTTCTGTAGGATATGTTACTTTCCCGCCAAGCAATACGAAATAACTCTAGTTTTGTTTTCCTCCAGCTGCGCTCCATTTTTCGGGCTGCTCTCTTTAGGGTGCGAGTATGCTCATTATACCATGGTGTCAAACTGTTTTCCTTAACCTTCCTTAAGCGTAAAGGAGCAACTTTATTTAAAGTGCTAGAAAAGAGAGAGTCCATAATTTCTGTTACATCATCAAGTTGTTCTGAGGTTTTGGATATGCTAATGAATTTGAAAACATCAGGAAGATAACTTAAAAAGCTGTCTTTTGTGTTAGAAGTGATGGTTCTTCCATACTTGTAACAAGAAGTAGAATTTACAATTTTGGCTATATGAATTTTGCAAAGAACTAAATAATGATCTGAGATATCATCACTTGGCTGAATAATTTCAACACCATCAACATCAATTCCATGTGACAGTATTAAATCTAGAGTATGATTTCGACAATGAGTAGGTCCTGAAACGTGTTGTCTAACACCAATAGAGTTCAGAATGTCTATAAATGCTGATCCCAATGCATCGTTTTCATTATCAACCTGGATATTAAAATCACCAACTATTAAAACTTTATCTGCAGCCAGAACTAACTCGGATGTAAAATCACCAAACTCTTTAATAAAGTCTGTATGGTGCCCTGGTGGCCTGTATACAGTAGCCAGTACAAACATAACAGGGGATTTATCATTAACATTTGTTTCTCTGGATAATGTTATATGAAGCACCATTACTTCAAACGAGTTATACTTGTAGCCTGCCCTCTGAAAAATCCTGAAAAACTTCATCAAACTTTTATACAAATGCAATATCATGCTCGTAGTCATGCGATATCATTCTATATCAGCACGGCAGCATTTCAGCTGTGGATGTATTATTATTGATTATGACAGATAAAAGGTGACTGTAATTTCAAACAGTAATACTAATTTGAAAAATTAGCAATATTTTTGACTGTCAATTAAATGTTATTTCCATGAAGTATCAATATATATTACATTATCATTTTACATTTTTTACATATATAAAGAAATAACTGAGAATGGGCCACTACATTTTTTAATCATTTTTAAATAATTCAAAGGACTGCACACATTTATTTCACTTACACATCATTTACCACACCACAAGATATTATTCAAATGTTTTATTTCAAGACATTTGTCAGGTTATTTTTCACATAGCTCTCTTTTGTCTAGAGCTAATTTCTTCTGCTTTGTATCCCAAGGCTTCATTGCTAATTCCAAAAGAGCGAGTATATGAAGACAAATGCAGTTATCAGAGAGAGCAAGAGATAGCGTCTCTCTCTCTCTCTCTGTGTTTGGGTGTGTGTGTGTGTGGGTGAATTGCCTGCATCTGTGCATCTCTCAACAGTGTCCAAAGCAGTGTCTCTGCCAATAGTGAAAGTGTAAGTTTATCTGCTTCAAGAACAGTCCTGTTATTAACTCACTACTGAGAAATGTCTTGTAGTTTTTTGGTTGTGAGCTATTCTTTGAGTGTTTGTCTGTACAGTATGTGTGTGTGGGAAAGCAGAATAAAAAATTGTGCTTTATGTAGATGATAATTCAGGTAACTTAGTGGGAATCTTTTTTTACTCCTATTAGTAATTTCTTTGCTTGGTCAGTCTCTTTTTGGGTTTTGGTTCAATTGCTGTTGTGAGGACTGAAATAACTGAAATCATTTAAAGTGATGTGGATCTGTAATATGGGCGACAGATCTTCTTCAAAGCTGTGTTTACATAAAACTAATTGCACAGAACAATATAAATTATAATAAAAATGTGCAATAGCTGAAAAGAGATATTGTTTTACAACTCTTCAGCACAATTGTTTTAATAATGACATTAGATATTTTGGTAGACATATGATGTTGACATCTGATTCATCGAAATTATCTCACCAGGACAGGGTTTGAGTCTAATGGTCTTCTGTGCGTGACTGACGTGGTTCTTCACGCTGCAGCTGATGTCTCCATCAGTTTCCTCATCCAGATCAATGCTGCTGTTTCCATCCATCAGTGCATCTCCATTCAGAGTCCAGCTGTAGAGGAGCTGATCCCCCTCAGAGGAGCAGAACACCCTCATCACCCCACTGGAGGAGCAGATGATTGACACTTCCACTGAGCCAATAGGAGCTGGAGGGAGGGACACATCACAGTCACATGACTGTCTCCACTCATTATGAGTCAATATTAAGACATTTGTAAACAACATATCTGATATGATAGCTGGACTCACTGAATTAAACATGCAGCATAGATCTGACAACAATATAGAAAATTATTATTATTATTTTTAATAGTATACAGTAAACAACATGCTAGTATTTCATTTTGAAAATAGTCATAGTATGTGGAAAGCGCTGAGGAATTCAATTAAATTCTTGCAGACTTTCAATAATAGGCTGCAATAAAAATCAGCATGAGAGTGAGATCTTTGGAGAACATGAGATTGTAATGAGTCTGATGAGAGAGTTTCTGTACCTTCAACAATCACTTGAAGATCTCGAGATATTTCTGAGCCGTCTGAGTGAGAGAGTTTTAATCTGTAATTCCCTGAATCTGCTCTGATCACATGGTTTATTATCAGAGTCCCATTAATGACTGTCACTTCAGGTCTGTTATTATAAAGATCACATTCACTCATCCTCATCCTGTCATTCTTTACTCTACAAACTGGACCATCTTCTGTGTTGTTGTTTATTCTCTTCATTAACATCAGATCATATTTACTAGCGTCCTGCACCATCAACAGATTGAGTTTGTGTCCCAGAGCTGTGTAACAGTGATCAGACTGATCAAAACTGCAGTTTAACTCCAGACCTGAAGAACAAAACACAAAATGAAATGCACCAAAATCTATAAACATCATTCATTAAAATCAGACTCAAATTACACAAACATACACATAATTAAAGTTCAGATGAAGATACACATCAAACAGACTCTTGATCTGATCTCAGTTCATCTTAATAATTCTCATATTCATCATAAACAGATTTTGTGATTTGTGTGTCTCCTGACTTACTACTAATTAGCAGGATGCTGAATATAATCAAGTTACTGGACAGATTTAACTGGTTTAGTGTGTAATAAAAAAACAAATTAACTGTTAAAATAAAACATTAATTTTATTTAAAAACAGGCACTTTCTGACATGTCTTGATCTGACATCAGATTTAATGGACTGACAATTTTATGAATCCTTCCTAAAACTTTCAGCAAAACAGACATGACAAAAGAAACATACACGTCCTCTCACATTTTTAAACACTCCATTAATATAAACTACAGACCGAAAAAAAAAATCTTTGTCTAGATCACTACAGACTCTTAATGTAGTATTGCAACCAGACTGTTGAATTAATGTGCTAATTGCTGTCAATAAATATGGGGGAAAAAATAATGTGTTAAAAATAACAACACAATTAATTCACCCTGCCCCATCCAGACCTGTCCGTCATATTACACTGATGCAGTTGCTGATGAACGTAATGCAGGATGACTGACTGTGTGAGGAAGACTATTTGAATGCTGTTATATGCCACTTAAATTAAATGGCAAGAGTTATTTATATCATATACAGTTTAGCACTATCACGTTTTTTCTCAATATTTGCACAATTCCAAATGTAATACTAATTGTATATAATAGTTAAAAAGCAAGAAGTTAAAATTGTGTTAAATTCTAAACACAATACTCTCAATATTGTCTGTTTAACTCAATTTAACAAATTCCAAGACATGCAGCCTGGAAAAAATAGCAGAGATTATGATTCCTTAAGAAATGGGATGCACTTTCACAGGTGAGAATGAGTTGGTTTGTGTTTTATTATGTATTCAATATAACTCAATATAACATGTTTGGTAAGTTTTCAAAACATGCAACTTTTTAAGGTTGCTTTAGCTAAAGCCTTCATCTTGTATTGTGTTAAACAAAATCATCTACTGAACTCTCGTGCAGATATAGATCAGCTTTCTCTCACACAATTAATCCACATTACATTGCAATCCTGCACTGAAGCTGTACTTGAGACCAAAAATATCCAATAAATCATCATGTTCAGGAACTTTTGTGCCCCGAAATCATGAGATGTTGAGGAAAAATTTGTGTTGCAAGTTCATTAAATAGGATACTGTATCACACATAATTTGTGTAAAATGTTAATTTTTGCACATTTTATTGGTACAGAGATCGTTATGTGTATTTTGTAAAACATTTGCAACTGCTTTTTGTCACGATCGGTGTTACAAAGAACCACGGGTATACAGAGGGCCAGAAAAGAAAAACATGGGGAACAGGCACCAGAATGTAAACACAAAACAGGAAGACCAGGAGAGAGGAGGACCGGAGGAGGTACAGGGGGAGGGACGGAGGGCCAGACTAACAGAAAGGAACAGGGACAGAAATTAACACAAAAACCACAGGAAAAGAAAACATGAAGCCCCCCAGGGCGGAGCAGAAGACCACCACACCCTTGTGGTCAACGCCAGAGTCCTCCAGGGCGGAGCGGAAGACCACCACAACCTTGTGGTCAACGCCAGAGTCCTCCAGGGCGGAGCGGAAGACCACCACAACCGGGTAGTCAGGGCAAGCGCCCCCCAGGGCGGAGCAGAAGACCACCATGTCCGCGTGGTCAGAGCGGAAGCCCCCCAGGGCGGAGCAGAGGACCACCACGTCCTCCTGGTCGACGCCAGATTCCCCCAGGGCGGAGCAGAGGACCACCACGTCCTCGTGGTCGATGCCGGAGTCCAACAGGGCGGAGCAGAACGCTACCCAGTGACTTGACCTGACTCAGAAAGGTCCACGATGACTAGCCTTGTCTCTGGAAAGTCCATGGTACCTAGCCCTGGCTCTGGAAGGTCATCAGTGACTAGCCCTGACTCTGGAAGGTCAACTGGAACCTGACTTGATTCAAGAGGAACAACTGGAACATGACTCGACTCTGGATGATCAACTGGAGCTAGCCCTAACTCTAGAGGGTCAACGGTAACTAACCCTGACTCTGGAGGGTCCACAAACATCTGACTCGACTCTGGAGGGTCAACTGGAACCTGACTCGACTCTGGACTGCCTGTGGAGACGTGAGACGCCTCGGCTTCGGGCACCGCCTCTGGAACGGACTCAGGCACTGCCTCGGTCACGTCCTTGGGAGCGGCCTCGGGCAAAGCATCGGGAGCGGCCTCGGGCACCGCATCGGGAGCGGCCTCGGGCACCGCCTCGGCCTCCGGAACAGCAACTGACACCGCCTCGGCCTTTGGGCACCGCCTCGGCCTCCGGAACAGCAACGGCGCTGGGCTGGCGGCCATCTTGTGCTGTGGCGCTGGGCTGGCGGCCATCTTGTGCTGTGGCGCTGGGCTGGCGGCCATCTTGTGCTGTGGCGCTGGGCTGGCGGCCATCTTGTGCTGTGGCGCTGGGCTGGCGGCCATCTTGGGCCAAGAATCTGGATCGGTGACAGACTTGGGCATTGACGCTGGGTTAGCGGCCATCTTGGCGGAAGAGACAGGAGTGGCTGGGGCATCCCACGGAAGCCTATGCTGCAAGAAGTACATGAATTCCCAGAATTCCAGTGTCTCTAAATGCCCCATCTCCTCCTGAGAAACTGGATCATCCAGCCCGCTGTTGAAATAATCCTTCAGGGCCGCATCGTTGTATCCCATACCCTCGGCCAGGGACCAGAACACCTGTGCCAGGGCACCCACCTCATTGCCCTCTTGGCGGAGGGCGATCAGCCGGAGATACTTAGCTCTCCGCTCCGCCATTTTGGCTGGGGAACGGGAAAAAGACATACCGCTGGATCTCAGTGTGACGGAGTCCTTCTGTGACGATCGGTGTTACAAAGAACCACGGGAGAGATCCAAGTGCAGGTATGTGACTTTATTAAAGGGCAAATCCAAAGGGTAAACAGTCCAGGCAGGGTCAAAACCAGAGAATCCAAACATAAACCAAAACAGATGAGAACACACAGCAAGGGCAAGACAACGGGTTTAACATGAACATTAAACAAGGACTCCGTGACACAGACTCAGACAGACCGGGTATAAATACACAAAAGGATAATGGGGAAACAGGAGACAGGTGGGGAACAATCAATTAACTCAAACAAGGAGGAAGGTGACCAAATAAGGGAACAGGAAGTGGTAAGGTGACAGACACCGTGGAAAAGGAGGACACCTAGTGGAAACCCAGGAAACACAACCCAGACACTGTGACACTTTTTATCACTTAATTTGAGGCTATTCAAATTTCATAGGGACACCTGAATAGAAATGTATATAAACAAAAATATTGTGTGTACAAAGGGTGTTTAATGAAGCGTAAATAAAGTGAACCAAACATCAGCACGCCCACCTCTGTGTCACCATTGGAACTAAAGTGCATATTTCAGTAAAAATGATTTACGGATAAATAAATATGGAAAATATTGGAGCACAAAGCTCCAATTCATAAAGAGTTGAGTGAACAAGTCTAAAGTAGACTTTTGTCAGTCTGTGAGAGACGCATTCAGAATCAGGACATGGTCACTGTCTAGTGGGCTTTGTTTTTAAGTGCATAGCTAATGGCATTCGCTATATATATATATATATATATATATATATATATATATATATATATATATATATATATATATTTTTTTTTTTTTTTATTTATTTATTTATATATATATATATATATATATATATATATATATATATATTTATTATATATATATATATATATATATATATATATATATATATATATATATATATATATATAGTGTCCATTAAAAACACAAATAGTAGTAGTTTGTCTCAAAGCTTGTCTACTATTTACTCAAAAATATTCAGATAAGTTTTCCTCACAAAAAGAACACATGGTTTTAGGGCAGATTGGGAAGCAGCAATTTTGAGAAGTGAAAGTGGATTTGTATGGTTAAAAAAGAGAAGTTAGACAGGAACAGCGATCTGTAACAGAAGAGGAGCGGAAAAGATGAACCATGTGATGAGTTTTGAAAAGAACAGCTGAGCAAGCAAAGAGTTTACAATAAATGTTAACTAAGTTAACATTTGCAAGCTCTCAAAAGGGAAAGTAAAATGTTTTAATCAGTCCGTGAATGATATTTACATTTTCTGATATAGAAGTACAAAAATCACTTGTTATATGTGGTCTAAGAAGACTGTATACCAACTATACCATCCTCTTGATTTCAAGGGTCTTTACTGTGACTTAAACACTTTCTCTGACATATTATAATATTTCACTAATACACACAGTTGAAGGTCAAAAACTATACTGATATATCAATGCAGACTCTTAATGAGCTATTATATTCATCCTAGATTGATCTGATTCAGCATGATAAGATGAGTTTGATGTGAAAGTGACTCACATCCAGCAGTTTGCAGCAGCAGCATCAGTCCAAAGATGAGCATCATTTTTCTAAATCCAGTTTCAGAAGAGCTCAATCCCAGCAGAAGAGTTTCAGATTGAGTTGCATGCAGTGTCTTCACTGACAGACAGCAGCTCTACTGACAAATCAGGAAATTACATGACTTTAAAAAAGAAAGAAAGAGGGCATTCCCCATTATGAGGGGTGGTTATATTACATCAAAATCCATTGAGAGAGAGAGAGAGAATTTGAATTCAGCTTTATTTTTACAATTAAATTATGTTATATTTATATAAAATATACAGGTGCTGGTCATATAATTAGAATATCATCAAAAAGTTGATTAATTTCACTAATTCCATTCAAAAAGTGAAACTTGTGTATTATATTAATTCATTACACACAGACTGATGTATTTCAAATGTTTATTTCTTTTAATTTTGATGATTATAACTGACAACTAAGGAAAATCCCAAATTCAGTATCTCAGAAAATTAGAATATTGTGAAAAGGTTCAATATTGAAGACACCTGGTGTCACACTCTAATAATTTAATTAACTCAAAACACCAACAAAGGCCTTTAAATGGTATCTCAGTCTAGTTCTGTAGGCTACATAATCTAAGACTTCTGACTTGACAGTTGTCCAAAAGACGACCATTGACACCTTGCACAAGGAGCGCAAGACACAAAAGATCATTGCAAAAGAGGCTGGCTGTTCACAGAGCTCTGTGTCCAAGCACATTAATAGAGAGGGGAAGGAAAGGAAAATATGTTTTCACAATGATCGAGTCTCGAGATCCAAGTGCGAGGGCAAAAATGGTTTATTTTGCATATCTCAGTATAGCAATCAATTAGAAACGTAGGAAGACGATGGCATAACTCCAGATAAATATCGTCCAGGCAGCTCAAGCTGCAGTGACTCTAACCCAGCACAGGAATCTCAGGTGGGCGAGGAATAAGGTCCAGAAAATATCAACTGGAGGAAGAGGAACAACAACTAGACAGGAGAGACAGACGAGAATTAACGAACCAACAACACGAACAGGATTGCCAGCCAACTAAAAGGCAGCGCAAATGAGCTGCAGCTGGCGCTCATAGACCACAGCTGTGGTGCTAGTTAACAGACGCACTCAATCAGACAGAGACACAAGATGAATGCACAGACCGATGAACTGTGACAGATGTGCTAGAAAAAAAAAGTGTACAAGCAATAGGGATAACCACAACCTGGAGATGATTGTGAAACAAAACCCATTCAAAAATGAGGGGGAGATTCACAAAGAGTGGACTGCAGCTGGAGTCAATGCTTCAAGAACCACTACGCACAGACATATCCAAGACATGGGTTTCAGCTGTCGCATTCCTTGTGTCAAGCCACTCTTGAACAACAGAACAAGCAGAAGCGTCTCGCTTCAAAAAGGACTGGACTGCTGCTGAGTGGTCCAAAGTTATGTTCTCTGATGAAAGTAAATTTTGCATTTCCTTTGGATATCAGGGTCCCAGAGTCTGGATGAAAAGAGGAGAGGCACACAATCCACACTGCTTGAGGTTTAGTGTAAAGTTTCCACAGTCAGTGATGGTTTGCGGTGCAATGTCATCCGCTGGTGTTGGTCCACTGTGTTTTCTGAGGTCCAAGGTCAACGCAGTTGTATACCAGAAAGTTTTAGAGCACTTCATGCTTCCTGCTGCTGACCAACTTTATGGAGATGCAGATTTCATTTTCCAGCAGGACTTGGCACCTGCACACAGTTCCAAAGCTACCAGTACCTGGTTTAAGGACCATGGTATCCCTGTTCTTAATTGGCCAGCAAACTCGCCTGACCTTAACCCCATAGAAAATCTGTGCGTATATGACAATGGTAAAAGAGAAAGAGAAAAAAAGAGGAAAAGACAACAAAACCAATTATTAATGATAATACTTACTTTTCTTTAAATGCAATAAAGTGAAACAAAGCAATCCGATATTGAAGTAAATTTACAAAAACTCTGGTGAAGAGGAAGTAGCTAGAGAAAGATGCTTAAATAAAAAAAATTAAAAATAAAAACTCGACAAAACAAAACCCCAACTGCCAAATATTAACCCCAAAATAAACTAACTACCAACAAAATATGCAGAAAATAACATCTTCAGTGTACAGGATGCCATTACTAAACTATATTTGCTAACAAAACAAAACATGCATAATAAGCACCATCTCCTAAACCTAGTGCATCTATACAATAAAACTCTACGTGATGGAAATGTAGGTCATGACCTGCTAACCTGTCTTACAACCCCTCCAACCAGGACACACAGCGTTCACTTGCGATAAAGAGGAAGTTTCACAGGAGCAGCATTTAGTTTCACATGTGTATCGAACGCACAGACTAATTACAGGAACCGCGTCACCAACATTTGATATGATATAACATTATTTGATATTAAGTCTGTAGCATTTAGGCTGGTCGATTTCCTCAATTGTGGCTTTTCTCATAGCCAAAGAACAAGACTCAATAAAAAGTTTTAAATCAGGAAAATAGGTCTCCAGCTTAGGTCTTCTCTCATTCAATGTGTCATCCAAAAATAATTAATCTGCATGCAACTGCAGTCATCACAACCGTCTGTTGTGAGCAACTGTACTCACTGGATTGTTTTTATTGTTACTCACATTGCTTGCTCATCAGACAGAGGCAAAACTTCAGTTTGTTTATCATTTTCTCCACTAGGAGCCTCATTCATATTAGATTTTCTAGATCTGAAGTCACTTCAACAGATTCAACCTTACTCACAAAAGTCCAATCCTCAATCAATGGACATGACTGTTTTATATGTCCATAACAGAACTGAAACATTTCGAATCTATACTAATAAATATTGTGTAATACTTGTAAAGTCCTGTAAAGTCATCTTCGCAGAAACATTTAGTGATTGATAAACTGCATTCAACATTGTTTGTGTTTAAAATTTAAAAGAATTCAAAACATGTTTCAAGTCTGTATTTTTTTTATGTTTTTGTTTTGTTTTTTGAGCCGAGAGGAATAATTTTTATCGGTCCAACTAATTTGCCATAATGGCCAAGTAAACACTCTAATGAATCTTTAGAGATAACCAGAGATACATTGGATAGCATTACCTTCTTTGCTAAATTAGATAGAGACAACACTGGTAGAAAAAAAATCACCAATAGATAATCCACTCTCAACCAACAATTCAACCATAGACTCCTCTCTAAGGAATACTACAATGGCTTTATTCATTCATGATGCTGATATTCAATTCAATTCAATTCAATTCAATATTATGAGCACCTATTTCATATGACTGAGGTTCCCTTGGGCAAGATCTGAACCCCCAACTGCTCTCTGAGTGCTTCACCATTGGCAGCCAACTGCTCCGTGTGTGTTCAACTAGTCACAGCTGTGTGTGTGCACTTAATGACTCAAATGATTCGCGAACCCCAAACTGACTCAAATGATCCGCGAAGCCGCTCCGAACTCCCAAACTGACTGAAATGATTAGCGAACCCTCTTTGAACTCCAGAACTGACTCAAATGATCCGCGAAGCCGCTCCGAACTCCCAAACTGACTCAAATGATTCGCGAACCCGCTTTGAACTCCAGAACTGACTCAAATGATTCGCGAACCCGCTACGAACTCCCGAACTGACTCAAAAGATTCACGAACCTGCTCGGAACTCTCGAACTGATTAAAATGATCCGCTGATGGATCAAATGATCCATTTTCAATCTCAAAGGTAACCGTTATGACAACACCAGTGTTGTGCTAGTTACTAAGAAATAGTAACTAGTTACAGTTACTAGTTACTTAATTCAAAAAGTAACTCAATTACTTTGTTGATTACTTACACCAAAAAGCATTACTGTAATGCATTACTGTTAAAAGTAACTTTTTAGTTTTTAAAGAACTTTCTTTAATGTTCCCATGAATGCGCTTTTAAGCGTTATGGTCTATACAAACACAAAGTAAAACAGAAAGTAATTTTTAAACACTATTTTGATTAAGTCAGACCAGCACAAACTAAATATTGTATATCACAAGGATTTCTGAAATAAATAACAAAACACCTGAATAATATATTCTGAATCAAAAACTAAAGTGGCTTCTGCATCAGAAAAGCTGTTGTGTTGAGCCCTTAAAAAATGTTCCTTTCACAGCTTAAGTATGAAAACAATGGACAACATAACACAAAACATTTCGAAATAAATATATGAAAGCAATCTGAATTATTCAGAATCAATTTCGAGAAACATACATACATACATACATACATATGTATGTATATGTATATATATGATTCACGCTCTGAACTCCCAAGCTGACTTAAATGATTCACGCTCCCAACTCCCGAACTGACTCAAATGATTTGCGAACCCGCTCTGTTATTAAAATGTTAAATAAAGCAACATTGTAAAAAGATGAAAGTGACTTGATTTTACTTTCGATTCCTTTTACATTCTCCAAGATATTAAAAATAACATTTTTCATAACTCCATGTAGGACGTTTCTGTACATAAATGTAAGCACTGTGGCAGTAGTTATGCAATATTTAGAAAATGTACTCTTGTACTCTTGATACTAAAGTACTTTTAAAAACAAGTACTTCGGTACCTTTGCTTAAGTAGACATCTGACTGTATTACTTTTACTTGTACTTAAGTAAAATTTTGCAAGTGGTATCTGTACTTTTACTCAAGTAATGAAACTGTGTACTCTGTCCGCCTCTGTATTTGAATAGTATTTACATATTTTAACTTAAAAATTTTAATATATTAGGTGAAAGTGGTTCATATTACCAAACAGTTTGGGAATCCCTGCATTACATAAAAAAAAAATAACGTGACATTGTGCATTGTAATGTGTTTGAAAGACACAACCCTTTGAAAGACATAGTAGCACATGGATAAATGACCTACTAAGTGATAATTCAAATAAAAACTGTGGTCGTTAGAAGTATACATACATACACACACACACATATATATATATATATATATATATATATATATATATATATATATATATATATATATATATATATATATATATATATATATATATATATACATATATATATATGTAACCCTTTTTCTCTCTCTCCACACGCTCACTGGACTCTAGCACCTCCGTTGCTCTGCGTTGTGTTATATGTTCGTGGGTGGTGGTAGAAAGCGTAGACTCAGACACAGAGTGGTTCAGGATTGTGGCTTGACCATTTATTCCACAGCACGGCATCTATAGCGTTGACAACATGAACTCAACTTAAGTTTTAAACCAGCAAAGGATAACATATTTCAATGCATATGCTATTCAACAGTAAGCTTGTGTTGCTTGTTTTATCATACATTATCCACCATGCATTAATCACATTTTACAGGAAAAAAAACAAACCATTTCAACTCTCTATTAATATGCATTTAGGTCTTATACAGTTTAAAACACAAAATATCTTAATTAACTGATATTTAGTGCGAAAACAACAACTATATTTTACATTGATTTTCCCCACTACCATTAACATGGCTTACCTATAGCGTTGACAACATGAACTGAGGAAAAGATAACGCAATACTCCTATATCAACGCTACGGTACATGACGAGGCCCAAACAACGCTAAAGGCACTTGAATCTGTTTTAATTCAATAGCGTTATGGGGACACCTTGTGGACAACCCATATATATATATACCGCCTTACATCCACCCCTTCTTTAATTGATGGCGTCCCAGCCATCTAATTAACCAAAACTCCAGGGTGGTGTAATCTATGACAACAATAATAAAAAAAACATGTTGTGAATGATTGAATAGCACCTGATGTGTGTGATAGGCGTGGGTAGCTAACTGTTATCGGGGTGCATGCAGTATGGTTCTACGTGTTCTCTGCTGCTCCTCTTACTTCTGGCCTTCAACCACAACTTTCTCCCTCTTTCTATCTTTTGGTGGTCACTCTCCAATTTCACCACTTGGGTTTCCAGTGAGAGTTTAGTTGGGGGATGCCGGTTCCTTCTCGGGTTTCTTCTTGGGGGGTTGGACCCTTGAGTGGGGGTGGCATCACTACCAGTCACAAGCACTCCTTCTCCATTACTTGATTCCTCTGTCCACAAGTCAGCCTCCTCTTTGCCCATTTGCTCTTCCTCTTTATCTTGGGTTCCAATTAGGGCTCTGTCCAGCATCTCCTCTGAATTGTCACTCCTTGTTTCCTCTTCACCCTCTGATTCAATGCCTGCCCCACAGGCCTCACCATCTGACTCGCTCCCTTCTATGATCACTCCTTCCTCTCGTTCCACTGGGAGAAACATACACTGCGTCAAAAGGTTCCTATGAACCACTCTCTCCGCTCCCCCATCCTCTCGTCGCACCACGTACACAGGCAAACCAGGTTGCTTCTTTACCACAACATATGGCTGTCTCTCCCATCGATCTCCCAGCTTCTGCATCCCCTCCACATGACAGACCTTGACTAAGACCCTATCCCCAGAACTAAATTCTTCACTCTTGGCCTTTTTGTCATAATACTTTTTCTGCTGTCTTTTTGCCAGCAGAGAGGTCTGATTAGCCAGGGCATAGGCCTGCGACAGGGTGTCATGCAGAGCCTGGACATACTCGCTGTATTCACATGGCGGGGTTGTTGTGGTGGACCCGAAGATGAGGTCCACTGGGAGCCTGGGGTGTCTACCAAACATAAGGTAGTATGGGCTATATCCAGTGGAGTCATGTTGCGAGCAGTTATATGCATGTGTCATTGAATCTACATACTCATGCCACCGGGGCTTTAGATGCAGATCCAGTGTTCCCAGCATGTTCATTAGGGTACGGTTGAATCTTTCGGTGGTCCCGTTGCCCTGGGGGTGGTAGGGTGTGGTGTGGGTTTTAGTGGTCCCAATACACTTGCATAGCTCCTTCACTATTGCACTTTCAAAGTTACGGCCTTGATCTGTGTGTAATTTAGCAGGGAAACCGAAACGGCAGAAGAAATTCCTCCACAAGACCCTGGCCACTGTGACCGCCTTTTGGTCCCTGGTGGGGTAGGCCTGTGCGTAACGAGAAAAGTGATCCGTAACAATGAGCACATTCTCCATACCACCCTTGGACTTCTCCAGCTTTAAGAAGTCAACACAAACCAGTTCCATGGGGGCACTGGTATGGATACTGACAAGGGGAGCCCTGACATTGACCGGGGGAGTTTTCCTAAGACAGCACCTCTCACACTGTTCGCACCAAGCCTTGATCTCCTGAAACATTCTTGGCCAGTAAAATCTTTCCCTTATCATCTGTAGTGTCCTCTCAAATCCCAGATGCCCTGAGTCATTGTGAAGGGCTGTTTTGACAGTTTCACGCAGCCTCTCTGGTAGTATTAGTTGCTCCACCACCCCTTTATGGCAGTCTCTGATGCTGCGGTACAGGATCCCTTTTTTTACCACTAACCTCCTCCACTCTTTTAGGAGGAGGCCCCCAGTGGTGCCCACTTTCATCCTCTCGCTGTGGCTTGGTTTGTGGTTTTTGCTCTTAAAGTGGAGGATGGGACCGATAACTGTGTCTCCCTTCTGTCCCACTCGAAGCTCCTGTGTGGTCATAGCAGGTAGAGCCTCCATCCCCACATCCACATACGCCTCACTGGCCTCCAGTGACTGACCGCTTTCAGGCTCCTCTGTGACTGCTGCTATGTACTTTCCTGAGCCCTCCCCAGGCTCCTGGGTGGTATGTGCCTCCTCATGTCTCTGTTCACCCGCCCTCACCTGTTGCGGGCATGACTGCAGGGTCTCCGCCACTTCCTGATTGGACATACGTGAGAGGGCGTCAGCGTTAGAGTTGTCCTGTCCCCTCCGATACTGGATGTCAAAGTCAAATATGGAGAGATGAGAAACCCATCGCTGACCTGTGGCGTCGAGCTTGGCTGAGGTCATTACATATTTCAGAGGGTTATTGTCGGTCAGAACAGAGAACTTGCGCCCGTAGAGGTGGTCATGGAACTTATCTGTCACGGCCCACTTGAGCGCGAGGAACTCAAGCTTGTGTGCTGGATACCTCGTCTCAGGTGGGCTTAGGCCTCTGCTCGCATACGCAATGACCCTTTCCACTCCATCTTGTACCTGCGCTAGCACAGCACCAAGCCCCATTCCTGAGGCATCATTCTGCAGCAGAAAGGGTTGACTGTAGTCTGGATAGCCAAGCACTGGTGCATTTATCAGCTTATCTTTTAAAGACTGAAAGGCCTCCTCACAGTCGGCAGTCCACAGAAATGGCAGGTCAGGGCCTGGGCTTTTCTGGATCCCTCTTTTCTTCTTTCTAGGGTCACCGGAGGTAAGGCGGTATAATGGAGCACCCAGGTTAGAGTATCCCTTAACATACCTCCTATAGTAGCCAGCAAACCCCAAAAACCGGAGCACTTCCATACGATTAGTAGGCCTCACCCATTCCTTGACCTTACTGATCTTCTCTGGGTCTGTCTTGATGCCCTCTGCTGACACCCAGTGACCCAAGTACTGCACTTCCTTCCTTACAAGCTGGCACTTGGAGGGTTTCAATTTTAAACCATGCTCCCTAAGTCTATCAAACGCCAGCTGGAGCCTCTCTAGATGCTCATTAAAGGACTTCGAGAAAATTATAATATCGTCAAGGTAGATAAGTAGATGGGTGAAATTTAAGTCCCCAAAACAGGATGTCATCAGCCTTTGAAAGGGGGAGGGTGCGTTTTGCAGCCCAAAAGGCATTCTATTGGCCTCAAACAGACCCATGGGAGTGCTGAATGCTGTCTTGTACTTATCATGTTCTGCGACCTCTACCTGCCAGTAGCCCGATGTAAGGTCTAGGGTGGAAAAGTACTTTGCTTGCCCCAAAGCCTCTAGAGCTTCCTCTATCCTTGGCAGAGGGAATGCGTCTCGGGTGCTGCAGGCGTTGAGCTTCCGGTAGTCGATACATAATCGAAGTGATCCATCCTTCTTGGTCACCACCACCACAGGGGATGCATACGGACTTTTACTGGGGCGAACGACTCCTGCTGTCTCCATGTCCATCAATAACCGCCTCACATCTTGCCACTGGGAGGGGGGTATTTTGCGGTACGGCAGTCGGAAAGGCCTCGGGTCAACCAGCGGAATCTCATTCTGTACAGTTGTGGTGTGACCATAGTCCATGGGATGCTGGGAGAACACATCTGCGTTTTTATCCAGCAGATCCTTGAGTAGAGCACATTGGTCCTCACTTTCAACCGCTGCTTCACTTAGGTCAACCCTGCAGCTAGCCACCACTTGGTCTAGACTTAGACATGCCCCTTTGTTCCCAGCTTCGCCATGCTTTTTATCTGGGAACTCCACCACCTTGTCCACAAGAACTGCGCTGGCCAGATTTGTGTGTCTTTTGATTTTAATGACTCGCTGGGGAAGATTCATCACTCTAACTGGAGCACAACCTCTTTTCACATTTGCAAGCACTTTGGCCACCAGGATGTCCTGGGGGAGCGGCAAGGAGGGATGGCCTTCTATCAGGGCTGTATAAATCTTCCTTTGGGGACCAGTTTTAATCCTACACATTAAATCCATCTCTTTTCCACCAGGGATGTTTATTGTACAGCCAGTGTAAACAGCAGGGCCTACAACGCCATGCATTTCACTTTGCTCGGCGCTTCCCACCCTCAGTAAGGCTGTGTACCACTCTGGATGCTTCTCTTTGACCTGGTACAGAAACTGCGGGCCATAAGCTGCTTGAAGATGGGTTCGGGAGGCTCGAATGACATTGGTTCCCACCAACAGAGTGACTGACGATCGATAGTCAGAATCCGGAATGACGAAGGTAGGTACAGCCTTGAGCTCTTTCCCCAGCACTTTAAGGTCAATGTGTAAGACGCCCTGATACGGCACGGTCTGACCTGCTGCACCCTCTATTTGTATTTTAAAAGGCTGTAGCTGCTTCATTTTTAGAGCTGGGTGGCTCTGCCAGTAGTTGTGTGTAATACTGGTGATTTGCGAGCCAGAGTCAATTAGAGCCCTGCATGCCTTTCCATTGACTTCTACTTCCCCTTCATTCCTGGGTCCCACTAGTGGTGTTTCCCCTCCTTCAGTGCAAATCCTCTTGACAGGTGGGTGGGGCCCTTGCTGTGTACCCATGGATGCCCCCGCTGCCATGGGTACTAAGCATTTAAATGTTGAGCAGAGTGCATGTGTCCATCAGCAGAAACATTAGGCTGCTGAGCTTCAGCTGGGCTCTGATCTGGAAGCACTGCTCGACACACTCTGGCTGTGTGGCCCGGCTCTCCACACCGGTAACAGACAAAACTTGTACTCTGGCTTACTTTTCCCTTTGCTGGTTGGACAGATAATGGGGAGGAAAGGGGAGAAGAGGTCATTCTCGACTCTAGTTGTGACAGCTTAGCCATTTGTTCTTCCTGAATGAGAGCTAACTTCTTAACCATTTCTGTCAGCTCTGATAATTCAGATGTGTGTTTTGGCCTAGCTATCTTGGTGTTTCCACCCCCTCCTGATGCTACATGCACCTGAGCATACGTTTTCTTTGCTGCACTACGCATCTGAAACTTCTTAGTTTCTCTAGTTAGACTTCGGAGCTCTGCCTGCAGCTCTCGGAAGCTGAAGAGCCTGGGTGCCATTGGTGCGATTCTGGTGTACACCTCCTCGTCGGAGAGGCCTCTCATGAACTGCCGTGTTAGTTTGCTATCTCGATCCAGGAAGGGCTTACCTCCTCTTTGCTTCTCCTCTACTGTTCTCAACTTTGCCTCCAGTGCTATGGCATAAGAACAGGCAGACTCCCCTGAATTCTGGCTCCGCTCGTAGAAGTCAGCCAGAGGATCTAGGGATCCTCGAGTGTCACTGTATTCGGCCCGCAGTTCCTCCAGCGCTTTCTCAGGGGTCTGATCATGTGGAGGTAAGTTAAGGATGAGATTTCGGGCTTCACCCCCCAGGTGTCGCACAACAGTGGAGAAGCGGAGGTGCATTGGGAGCTCTATTGCCTGCAAGAGATATTGCATGTCGCGAATCCAGTCTTCCACCAGTATCTTACAGTCTGGATTTCCTGTGAAGACTTGAACATTTTTCACCTGATGAGTTTGCATGAAACCTCCATAGGCTGTCATAGGAAGGCACTGGTTGGCGACTGCTCGAGCAGGGGGCATGAATTGTGTCACGTGTGGATGGGCATACTGGCTGGCAGATGCAGGCACAGGGGGGGCTGGAGAAGGGTGGTATGGAGAATGAGCGTCAACATGCATGTTGAGGTGGGAAGCTGGAATCACTGTCCGTTGAGGAGATAGCTCAGGAGGAGCATCAGTGGCTGCCTGGTCTAACGCTACCCGAGGGCTGTGTTGAGTTATGTTGGGAGCCCATGCATTTGCAGATGGGGCTAGTGGGGTGGCTCCACTATAGCCTGGAACTGGAGTTGTGAGAAATGTGGCCTCAGGGGAATGCACTTGAAAGGCCTGCTCAGCAGCTACGTGCTTAACCGTAGTATTCATCACTGGTGGGCTCGGAAGACTCTGCGCGGGCACATATGGGGGATATGAATAACTTGGGTAAACCTGGGGGCCAGGCCTAATAGGCTGGGCTGGATGTGGCACAGCAACTGGGTAGGGTTGGAGCGACTGCTGCCCAACTGGCCTCTCAATAATGACATGATGTAGGGAATCTTGCCAAGGCATAGCTTCCGAGGGCCCATGTCTACTGCGTTTGCGAACAGAGGCATCAATCGTCATATCTATCTGGCCACCTGGTCTTGCATCTGGGCTGTTGTCGAAACAAAGTGGCGGTACCTGCCCTGAGGCCCCAGGGCCTGTCAACCTTCGTGCATGGGCTGGCGTCACATACTGGTCAGCATAGGGCGGGTTCATAGGGGCTGGTGGGCCAATGGTGACATGCCCCGCTGGCGTCGGGAGACTAGATGCACTAGTGGAGGAGCACTGTATGTCTTGTGGGGAGTTTGCATAGGTCTGCGACATCTTAAAATCACAATGTGTTTAATATGTACGAGCAGGTTATGTAATGTAATGCAATGTAATTAGGTTCTAAGAGATGTTGAATCTATGTAGAATAATGCAAACCCATATAAATAAATTTGTTCTAAAGTAAGCTATATGTTTCAGTGAGGTGAGCACAATGAAAATGTAACCAGCTTATCCAAGAAAGTTAACTGCTCCTCAACTAAAATTAAAAGTTTAAACTTAAACGGTTTAAACTAAAGTCTCACTGAGTATTAAGCAGATGCACAGTAACCTTTTTCAGTAAATAGTTTCCCAAATCTCAATAGAAAAAAACTCACTTTTCAATAAAACTATCAAATAAGTTTTACATCACAGCAAATATTTCAAACAGTTAAATAACAGGTAAGTTACCCAGCAGACTGTAAAGGATATAGCTGTGATGGCAGATATGTAACCCCAAAATCACCAGTCCTGTTATGAATTTCAGTTTGTTAATATAGTTCAGTATTCAAACCACTGGCTGTAGAATTCTCTTCCTCTTCGGTCTGGAAGTGCCACAATCCGGGTCACGGCACCAAAGATGTAACCCTTTTTCTCTCTCTCCACACGCTCACTGGACTCTAGCACCTCCGTTGCTCTGCGTTGTGTTATATGTTCGTGGGTGGTGGTAGAAAGCGGAGTCTCAGACACAGAGTGGTTCAGGATTGTGGCTTGACCGTTTATTCCACAGCACGGCATCTATAGCATTGACAACATGAACTCAACTTAAGTTTTAAACCAGCAAAGTATAACATATTTCAATGCATATGCTATTCAACAGTAAGCTTGTGTCGCTTGTTTTATCATACATTATCCACCATGCATTAATCACATTTTACAGGAAAAAAAACTAACCATTTCAACTCTCTATTAATATGCATTTAGGTCTTATACAGTTTAAAACACAAAATATCTTAATTAACTGATCTTTAGTGCGAAAACAACAACTATATTTTACATTGATTTTCCCCACTACCATTAACATGGCTTACCTATAGCGTTGACAACATGAACTGAGGAAAAGATAACGCAATACTCCTATATCAACGCTACGGTACATGACGAGGCCCAAACAACGCTAAAGGCACTTGAATCTGTTTTAATTCAATAGCGTTATGGGGACACCTTGTGGACAACCCATATATATATATACCGCCTTACATATCTAGAGGACCTAGTATGGCTGCGTCTTATGAATCAGAAATTCAGAAACTGCTGCAGGCAGGTTATGTCACACCGGTGACAGCTGCAGAATGTGATCTGAGTCCCCAGTCATGGTACATACCACATCATATGGTTCATCACAATGCAAAGAACCGTATTGTCTTCAATTGTTCTTCTGAGTACCAGGGTCAGCCTTTGAATGGACATCTTTTGCCCAGTCCACACTGGGAGACCAAATCTCCATTGCTCGTTTAGAGCTTTGTGCTGCATTGACAGGAGCACAACTAGGAGACGTCTTGAAGAAAGAGCTGACCCTAGATATCTCCAAATTCGTCTATTGGTCTGACTCCACTGCAGTTCTTCTTGGCAGCAGTCTGATTCTTGCAGATACCGAGTGTTTGTATGAGTTAGAGTCACCGAAATTCAAGAGTTGTCTGACCCTGGAGCTTGGCGCTATGTCGATTCAGCAGCCAATCCTGCTGATGATATCACTTGTGGGTTGTCACTGGTTCAACTAGCTAAAGAAACACGATGGAAACAAGGACCAGCCTTCTTGATGCAGTCCAGCAGTTGTTGGCCTAAGGCACCAGAAGGACAGGCCCCTGAAGAAGTTCAGGAACTTAAGAAATCAGTGTTTTGCTGCTCATTGACTGAACATAAACTGCAAGTTGAACCTGATTCCAGTCAATTTAGTAGCTATCCTGAGTTACTAGAGGCTACAGCACGATTCCTTCATAGGGCGGCTGATAACACCGATTCTCCCAGGGCAGATGCGTTTCAGAAGGCAGAATTGTATATCCTTAGACAATGTCAGATGCATGACTTTCCTGACGAATTTGCTTTACTCAAAGGAGGAAAAGACATTTCTGTACATAGCCGACTCATTAAGCTTGCTCCTGATTATGACAAAGAACTAGACTTGATTAGAGTAGGAGGACGACTTCGTAGGTGCCATGGATTGAGTGATGCAGTTCTACAGTACACCCTATTGTTCTGTCACAAGATCATCCAGTAGTGAAGCTCCTAATCAAGCATTATGATGATCAACTGCACCACCCGGGAGCTGGCAGGGTGTATGCTGAGCTGCATCGTAAGTTTTGGATTTTTTGCTAGGAAGAGAGACGATTAAAAGCCATCAGCACCACTGTCTTGATTGTAATAAATGGAGAGGCAAACCAAGATTGAGGTCAGTAATGGTCTGTCTAAGGATTGTTTTGTTTTCTTCTAAAAATAATAATTTGTTGGCAGGTCTAGGCACTATGCATATAGCCTAAACTAAATTATTTCATTACATTTATTATATATGCTAGCTATATTCTGACTAGGACTGAGACGATTATAAGCGTGATTAATCATATCCAAAACAAAAGTATTTACATAATAAATGTGTGTGTACTCTCACTGTGTATAATTATATATATATATATATATATATATATATATATATATATATATATACATACAGTACAGACCAAAAGGTTTGGACACACCTCCATCAAACAGTTTTCTTTAT
>NC_081783.1:1257262-1297262 GCF_963082965.1 Carassius carassius | reverse complement strand
AAAACGGATGGCAGTATGATATACAACATCTAGTTTACTAAGGAGAGAGTTTGAAGCAATTCTGTAAATAATATCACCGTAGTCAATAATTGGAAGGATGGTCATTTTCACGAGAGCGAGTTTTGCTGGAAAAGTAAGAGAGGCTTTATTACGGAATAAAAAGCCAATTCTGGATTTAATTTTAGTTTGGAGCTGATTAATGTGGGTCTGGAAAGAAAGAGAAGAGTCTAACCAAACCCCTAGGTATTTGTACTTGTCTACCTGTTCTATAGCAGACCCATCTAGTGTGGTGATGCTTAATGGGCAGGTAGGTACAGTGCGAGATCGGTTAAAAAACATACATTTAGTTTTGGTCGAATTTAAAAGCAGTTGAAGGGAACGTAATGAATGCTGTATATTATTAAAACTCTCTTGAAGATTTTTTAACACAGTGTCCAACGACGGGCCAGACGTATAAAGGATGGTGTCGTCTGCATAGAGGTGGATCAAAGAATCACCTGCAGCAAGAGCAACGTCATTAATATATACAGAAAATAGAGTCGGCCCTAGAATTGATCCCTGAGGCACCCCCATGGACACAGCCAGAGGACTGGAAAGTAGGCCCTCTGACTTAACACATGGAAACCTGTCAGAGAAATAATTTTTGAACCAAGCAAGGCAATCATCTGAGAACCCCAAGTTCCTTAATCTGTCAATTAAGATGTTATGATTGACAGAGTCAAAGGCCTTGGCCAGGTCAATAAAGACTGCTGCGCAATAGTATCTTTGATCAATAGCAGTTATGATGTCATTTGTAACTTTAAGTGTGGCTGAAGTGCACCCATGACCGGCTCGGAAACCAGATTGCATTTCAGAAAGACTATGATGAGATTCAAGATGGTGAATAATTTGTTTATTAAAAATTCTTTCGAAGACCTTTGAAATGCAGGGAAGAATAGAGATCGGTCTATAGCAATTTGGATCTAAACGATCCCCTCCTTTGAATAAAGGGATTACAGCAGCAGTTTTCCAATCTTTAGGTAGTTCTGATGAGTTAAGAGAAAGGTTAAAAAGACTGGTGATGGGATTAGCAATAATTACTGCAGACAACTTTAAAAAGGAAGGGTCCAGATTGTCTAATCCTGATGATTTGAAGGGGTCAAGATGCTGCAACTCACTTAGAACGTCGGCTATCTGGACATTGGCAAAGGAAAAACGTGAAAAATTTTGACTAAGTGCAACAGAGGGTGAGGGGCTGTTAATTAGAGTCGGATTCGCCAGATGAAAAGCATGACCAGCCATGGCAAAATGCTTGTTAAAGTTCTCAACCATGGAGGATTTGTCAGTAGTGATAATATTGTCTAGCTTTAGTGCTGTGGGTAACTGTACGGAGGTGTTCTTATTCTCCATAGTTTTTACTGTATCCCAGAACTTTCTAGAATTAGTGTTGCAGGTGGCAAATTTCTGTTTAAAGAAGCCAATCTTAGCATTCCTGACCGCCTGTGTGTATCGATTTCTGACTTCCCTAAAGAGTTGCTGGTCTCTGGGGTTGTTCGATGCTAATGCCGTACGCCACAGAATATTCTTATATTGGTTAAGGGCGGTGAGTTTAGGAGTGTACCATGGGCTGTATCTACTTTTAGTTCTGAGCCTTTTGTAAGGGGCTTGCTTATTTAGAACAGCTAGAAAGGCACTTTTGAAGAATGACCAAGCATCCTCAACTGTAGGGATAAGATCGATATCCTTCCAGGGTACCTGGGCTAAATCATATAAAAAGGCCTGTTCGCAAAAATGTTTTAGAGAGCGTTTGTTTATGATAAGAGGAGGCCTTTTGGTTGCAGACCCATTACGGACACATGCAATTATGCAGTGATCGCTGATGTCTTGGCTAAAGACACCAGAGACGTATTTAGTGGGCATATTAGTTAAGGCAATGTCTATGAGAGTGCCCTTATTTGCAGATTTTCGGTTATATCTAGTGGGTGCGTTAATGATTTGCGTGAGATTGAGGGCATCAAGTTTGGAAAGTAAACTGGATGAAGCATTAAGCATGTCCCAATTTAAATCGCCCAGAAGTAAAAACTCAGAAGATAAATATGGAGCAAGCAGTTCACATAGGTTGTCTAGGGCACAACTGGGTGCAGAGGGGGGTCTGTAACAGGTGGCTACAGTCAGAGACTTGTTTCTAGAAAAATGGATTTGCAAAATTAAGAGCTCAAACTGTTTTGGCAGAGACCTAGATAAAATGACAGAGCATTGTAGAGCCTGTCTACAGTAAAGAATGACTCCACCTCCTTTTGTAGTTCTGTCTTGACGGTAAACATTATAATCCGGGATTGAAACTTCTGAATTTTTAATGGATTTCCTGAGCCAGGACTCAGACACTGCTAAAATATCAGGATTAGTTGAGTGCGTAAGGGCAACAAATAAATCCATTTTAGGAAGTAGGCTTCTGATGTTAATGTGCATGAACCTCAAATTATTGCTATTACAGAAGTCTACATAAGAGAGCTCCTGAGGGGTTGGAGTGACATTATTTGCTACAGGTCCAGGATTTAATTCAATGTCACCTGAGCAAAGTAAGAGCAGTGTAAGAATTCTGCAAAAGGCATTCAGAATAGGGCTTTTAGAGCATTGGGCAGGGTAAATATGTAAAGAAGACTTTTGGGCAGAATGGTATATATTCATTGCCCTATGGGCAGACAAAGTTATAGTACAGTAAGTATATCGGGGGGTAAACCTATGTGTAGAGTGACAAAGAAACAGATTGCATCTCTAGGGGAGTTGTATAAACCAGTTGAACTAGTAAAGATCTCGGCAAAATTAGTGAGAGGAGTAAAATGGATGTCTGTGCTATCACGGCTGTCTGGTCTATACTGAAATTGGACAATAAAAACTAACTCAAGCAACAAAAGGCAAAACATATTTACATAAAATGCAAGCCAAAAAAAAAAATAATAATAATAATAAAAATAAAACAAAAAAAAAAATTGCGCTGCGTGGAAAAATTATGAGCGCGCGCACAAATAACAACAAAGATGCTGAGTTCTTACGGTATGTTGGAGAACTGGTTTTCCAGGTTCGAATCACAAAATCCGAGGAAAATGTAAATAGTGTTAAAAATCTAAACAGTAACGTTAGGGAAAATTTAGCTAGTGTGGACCATAGACGGTGTGGACCCGCTAATCCAGGCAGCTAGTCCCGTCAGCTGGTCAAAGGATCCGTTTCAAAGGTGAACTTCACGTCGGAAAGGCACACTGAAGCGTCGTTGTGTAGTCCTGTCGGCAAGACACTCGCGATGGACCTGCAGAGCTCCGAGAGGACAACGCTGGAGAGTGAGGACGCCTGCCAGCCAGCCGACCAGGTCGAGTAGACCGAACTCCGTTGACCTGCTACGAGGTGCTGTAATGTATGCAGTTGCGGCTAGTCAGCTGAGCTAGGTAGTTGATGACTGTTACTGGCCCGATGGTTGGCTATAATAATCCAATAAATTGAGGAGTGATCCTGTATCACCGTGCAATCGAGGGTATCAACAATGTAATAGAAAAATAGTCCCAGGATGAGCAAGTAATGAAGCCCACTGGAGTGCGTGCGAGAGTTGTTTTTATAAAAACAAGATTATAAAAACGACGTGCACGTTTAAAACAATAGACACACTATGTACACAGACGCGATACAAACATGTCTTGACCTCGAGAAGCCATCTTGGGTGTTGAATTGTACAATGTACAATGTAAAAGCACTAGACAGGAATAAAATAAAATAAATAAAAACACAGAAAAATTAGCAGAGAGAGTGTGATGAGCGAGCCGCGTTATAGAAAGTGTGTTCCCCCCTGTACTCGATTTCTCATGGGTGGGGATTCACACAAACTATATGTGGCTTGTTTAGGAGGGCAGCATGCCCAGGCAGCTCTCGAGGGGACTGACTGTGAGCATTGCGAGCGTCTGCCCCTAAGGATGCTGCGCTCCCGTCGATCGCTTTTGGAGGAGAGCGGGTTGATGTGCGTTCCCTGCAGCTCGGGTCCCGCTTCTGTCAAGGCAGAGCGGAGGCGCTTGTCATGGGGTTCGCAAATGGATCTCACCGAGGGGTTTGAGATGGGCTCCGCCCTATCTCAGGCTTCACCAAAGAGATCCAGTGTCTCTATCGCGGCTGTGGAAGTGCGGTTCACCGCTACTTCTTCTCGTGTTGAGACACAACATGAGCTTTGAGGAGCTTGATGTTGAAAGCCTGGGAACAGAGGAGGCTGGAGACTCGTCACTCTGGTCTCCTCCTGATGAGGAGCTTATTGATGTTTTGTCCCGTGCTGTAGAAAAGCTCTGCATTGAGTGGCCATCTGTTAGGCAGGATTCTTTTATTAAAAGCAAACTTGATGACAGATTTCTGCCCAAACGCACTCAGCCTTCTCGCCTGAGCTTACTGTTCTTCCCGGATCTTCTCACTGAGGTGTCAAAGACCTGGGCTAGACCGATGTCAGCGCGCATTTACACCCACACTTCAAACATTTATTCTAATATTATGGGTGCTAAAAATTAAGGTTATGTGACGATGCTCGCGTGCTATCTCTCTCCTGAATCGGCATCATCACTTAAAGCTCCGGCGCTCCCCACCAGACCTTTAAAAAATACTTCAACACTGGTGGGTAAGGCTTACTCGGCGGCTGGCCAAGTGGCAGCCTGCATGCACACTATGGCTATGATGCACGCTTATCAGGCTGACCTGCTTAAAGAGGCTAGCGAGCAGGGAGAAATTTCAGCTGATATTATTAAAGAATTGAGGCAGACTGCTGATCTTTCTCTCCGGGCCACCAAGAAGACGGCTAGATCTATTGGCCGTTCGATGGCAGCATTGGTGGCCACGGAGAGGCATTTATGGTTAAACCAGTCTAAAATGAATGAGAGAGAAAAATCTGTTCTTTTAAATGCCCCAGTTTCTCCTAGGGGTCTCTTTGGTGATGCATTACATTCTGTCACTGAGAGCTTCCAGGAAGAGAAGAAACAGTCTGCAGCTTTTCATAAATTTATCCCGCTCAAAGTTAAGATTTCTGGGCCTGCTGGGTGAGGGCAGCCCCAGCCGTCGAGTAGCTCCTCACAGAGAGTGCAACAGAAGCAGAGCGTCGCGTCTCCTGCCCCCCCCACCACAGAGAGACTGGAGGGATGAGTCAGGACGTCTCTGCTTCTATTGAACCGCTCTGTAGGGAAGCTCAAATTCAAGATGCTAACACTCAAACAAATCGTGTCACAAATCAGGTCTGAGGACTGGTTTGTCATGGTAGATCTAAAAGAAACTTACTTCCACATGTCGATCCTCCCTCAACACAAGAAATTCAAGCACTGTCACCCCGAACATTCACGAAATGTATGGATGCTCCTATAGCTCCTCTGAGACTTCAGGGCATCCGCATTCTGAATTATATCGATGATTGGTTAATCCTAGCTCAATCGGAACATCAGGCAGTTCGGCATCGAGATGTCGTTCTTGCTCACATCAAGAGTTTGGGGTTGAGGCTCAACGCCAAGAAGAGTGTACTTTCTCCACAACAGAGAACCACTTTTCTAGGTGTAGTGTGGGATTCGACGATGATGCAGGCACGACTGTCACCTGCTCGTACTGCTTTGATTCTCACCTCTGTAAATCAGGTCAAGCTAGGCCATAGACCACAGTGTCATCGCGCCCTGATCATGTGGAAAGATCCTTGGTTTCTTTCCCAAGGTCCCGTGCTGGGAGCTCCTTGTCAATGTGTTACGCTAATGAGGGATGCCTCTCTCACAGGCTGGGGGGTGATCATGAGTGGTCATCCAGCTCAGGGTCTGTGGCAGGACCATCATCTCTCGTGGCATATTAATTGTCTAGAAATGTTGGGAGTGTTTCAGGCTCTGAAACACTTCCTCCCAGACCTGAGGGGCCACCATGTTCTTGTCCGGACAGACAACACATTGGTGGTTTCTTATATAAACCATCAGGGGGGTCTGCATTCTCGCCCGCTTTACAAACTAGCACGTCAGATCCTTCTTTGGTCTCTGGGGAAAATTATTTCGCTGAGAGCTATTTATCTCCCGGGGTATCTAAATCAGAGGGGCAGACATCCTGTTGAGACAGGGGCCAAGGCCCGGGGAATGGAGACTTCACCCCGAGATGGTGGAGCTCCCGTGGGAACACTTCGGTCGTGCCGAGGTAGACCTATTTGCTTCCCGAGAGACATCACACTGTCCACTGTGGTTCTCTCTCAGCCATCCAGCCCCCCTGGGGTTGGAACGCCTGTATGCTTTCCCCCTGATTGCTCTGCTCCTGGGAGATCTGGAGAGGGTTTGCAAGACGGGCTCAGTCTTTTGTTAATAGCCCCGTTCTGGCCGGCCTGAGTATGGTTTGCCGACCTTGTGTCTCTCCTCGACGGCTCTCCCCTGGAGATACCGGTCAGGAGAGACCTACTCTCTCAGGCGAGTGGGTCGATCCTTCACCCCCACCAAGAACTATGGAGGCTGTGGGCTTGGCCTCTGAGGGGGCCCTGCTCATAGAATCTGGTCTCTTGACTGAGGTCGTTGAGACCATCCTCCATTCCAGAGCTCCCGCCATGAGGAAGCTTTATGCCGTGAGGTGGAAACTCTTCACTTCCTGGTGTGGAGAGCACCAGCAGGACCCAGTTAACTGCCAGGTTGGTACAGTGCTGGAGTTCCTGCAGGACCGTCTCTCCACGGGGTTATCCCACTCCACACTGAAGGTGTACGTGGCTGCATTAGCTGCTTACCACACCCCTTCAAGTGGAGGTTCTCTTGGGAGACACCCACTTATATCTTGCTTCCTCCGTAGACTGAGGCCAGTAGTACGTACGAGGGTGCCATCCTGGGACCTGGCCATCGTTCTAGAGGGCCTCTCCATAGCTCCTTTCGAGCCCATTGAAGAAGTGTCAGAAAGGTTTCTTACTCTTAAGACTATTTTTCTTCTTGCTATCTCGTCTCTAAAAAGAATATTCAAGCACTTTATGTGGCTCCCTCGTGCCTGGAATTTGCTCCTGGCATGGCTAAGGCTTTTCTTCATCCTAGGCCAGGATATGTTCCTAAGGTTCCTACTACGGTAGTTAGACCTATCGTACTGCAGGCTTTCTGTCATCCTCCTTTTTGACCAGGAGAAACTCAATGTGCTATGCCCAGTGAGGGCTTTAGATGCATATGTCCATAGAGCTGCCCTGTGGAGAAAATCAGAACAGTTGTTTATCTGTTTCGGGTCACCCAACAAGAGGGTCCAGCATCTAAGCAAAGCATGAACCAGTGGGTGTTTGAGGCCATCTCACTCGAGTGTGAGTCGGCAGGCCATCCGTCACCTTTGGCTGAACGGGCCCATTCTATTAGGAGTATGGCCGCTTCTAAAGCTCTTCTTGCTGGGGCTTCAAG
This sequence comes from Carassius carassius, assembly GCF_963082965.1. Taxonomy (NCBI): domain Eukaryota; kingdom Metazoa; phylum Chordata; class Actinopteri; order Cypriniformes; family Cyprinidae; genus Carassius; species Carassius carassius. The sequence continues at coordinate 1,289,895 of NC_081783.1, read as the reverse complement.
ATGTTTGTGATGCGGCAGGATGGTCCTCACCACACACATTCATCAGATTTTATAGTCTTGATCTTAGCTCTACTCCTGGGGCGCAGGTTCACTCATTGGCTTGTGTTTCCTAACCACACTACGGGGACTGGCTCGTATGGGGACTTGGTTATTAGCGTTCCCACTGCGAGTTCACGCAGCGGTAGTTCCTGAAGGGGAACGTCCTGGGTTATGTAAGTAAACCTAGTTCCCCAAAGGGAATGGACGCTGCATGTCCTGCCATACTCTCAGCATCCCCTTGGATCGCTTGCTTCAGTACAGTTGAAGCTGATGCGCTTGTGATTCTGGGGTGCTTTATAATTTCCTGGTCGATGATGTCACTCCCTGTGATGCTCACTCTCGCCATTGACTGATTTCATTCATGCTTCAGACGCACTACGCTGGGGGCGTTCCCACTGCGAGTTCACGCAGCGTCCGTTCCCTTCGGGGAACTAGGGTTACATACGTAACCCAGGATGTTTTTTTATTGGCATCAGTGGTTCCATGAAGAGCCTTTTACATCCATGGAACATTTGCAGTGATCGAAAGGATAAACAAATGGTTATTTTTAAGAACCTTTTACTAAAAAGTTTCTTTGGGAATCCCAAAAATGGTTCAATAGAATCGCTGCAATCACCCCTTTTGGAAGCTTTAGAGTGAATGGGGCTTGCAACTCCAAAGTCTTTGGTTGATTTGAATTAATGCGTCTTTGAAATGAATAAATGTAAATGTTGGTACAAATATTTAACTGGTAAACGTACATATTTGAGTTTGTTCTCATCCTGCTTGATCCAACTGATGCGGTACAGTATGACGTCTGGTGCTCCATGTTCCCATGTGGCTCTGAATGAAGTCTGGTTTACCTCAGAAAACCTCAAGTTCTTGGGCGCAGGAACCACATCTGAATAAGAAAGAATGTGACATAGAAACTGGTCTGAGCAGGGGAACTATGAACCATGTGAACTGAAAAGTTGGAATTGAAATTTGGAGTTGAAATTTTTTCCTGTGTCAAAGGAAGTGGTTTGTTTGTCAGCAGACATGCAGATCAGCTGGGACCGATTAAGGATTTTACCCTTGGGACTGATAAAGTAAGGCCATGAACACATGCACGTGGCTTGGGTAAGGGTGGCGTCACGCATGGCATTATTCAGACAGGGATAAAAAATTTTTTTGCCTTTTATCCAGTAAATCACATAGGTTAACACCAACACATTAAAACCTAGCAGCTGTAAAGTAATTGCTGCTGCCAAACCAACATCACCAGTCATTTGGTGTCATCTTGGAGAATCAGTGAGGATTATAAGCTCACCAGTTATTGCGCTGCTAAGCATAGGATTTGCTAGATCCTCGTCGTAGACGGGAGTGACGGCAACATCATACTTCGTCTGAGAGTGGAGGCCAGTGAGAAGCAGAGCGGTGATGTTACCGTTGATCTGAACCTGTCAAACACCAACGACTACATCAACATTAACACATATCCAGGGAAAAGGAATAACAGATGATTCTGACAGGCCAGCTCACCTTGTCTCCGTTCACTAAATAAGGACTGAAATCTGTGTTGGTGCAACTGAATGAAAACTGAGTGTTTCATTCAAGGACACCACCAAACTAGATCTTCTGAGAACAATGCTTGTCAGTGCAATACTTAATGACATTATTCGAGGATGTTGTCAGGGTGTTGTTATGCAGTTGCTAAGGTTTTCTGATTTTTCTCAGCGTATTGCTATGTTGTTCTTAGTTATTGCTTATTGGCTCAATTCTTTGATATTCTGTGCCTGACTGCATGAAAACCCTTAAGTGACCTTACCATCCTTAATCCTTAACATTATATATGTCCTGAATCTTTGTTAAGACACTCACTGACTTCACCCTGTTCTGTTGTAAGTTGTCTTGATAATAAACAAATCATATCATAGTTTAAATGTTTACAATACCTTATTTTAATGACTAAAAATGTTACTTTGTTCTTCTTCCCCCTCAATTAACATGAAATCAGCAGATGATTTGAGGGACCTGTTTTGTTCATTTAATTTGTTTTTTAGGGTTAAATGGTTACTAAGGACTTTGTTGCAATGCACACTAAGTAATTAAAGGGATATACTTAAGGACAACCTCAAGGTACATTTAGTGGACTCTTTAAGACCATAAGAGCTTGCTTAACCTTTTAAGTTTCTCGAGATATCCCTCCTTTTTCCTTTTTGTAACATTGTAAATGTCTTTACTTTCACATTTGATCAATTAAATACATCCTTTTTGAAGAAAAGAAGTATTGTTTTCTTTCAAAAAAAAACTTGACTGGTAATGTGTTCAACAAAAGTTTTATTTTTTTTTTTAATTAGAATCGGTAATGGGACATTTTAGAGATTAGAAATTTGGTAAGTTTTGATTACTAAATCATATTAAGTCTTCGATTTTGATGATCCCTGCTTTCTGACTTATATATACATTTTGTTGACCTCTTTCATCTCTCCATCCTCTTGCTTGTAGGTGAGGATGTACTTCCTGACGTTCCCAGGAGCTGCATCCCAGGTGAAATGCATGGAGCTGTGAGTCACTTCTGAGATTCTCAGCTTACCTGATGGAGGCAGAGGCACTAGGGGATAAATAGATGCATTTCATTTGATATTCATAAAAAAAATATTATGTATTAAAAATAACAGATTGAAACCATCTGAAAATAAAGAGACGACTAGCGTACGAGTGACTCCGCTGGTGATGAGTGGTTTGCTGGTCACCTTCCCGTTTAAGGAGGTTAACAGGGAGATCAAATTAACTGTGTTTGGAAGCAGCTGCGGTAGCAAGTCATCCTTCACATCTGGAACAACTCGCATCTGCAGGAGGGAAGGAAGGACATTAGTGAAGCAACGGCCCAGCTTAAACACACTCCCAGTTAGGGTAATTCTCCTAAAGAATAAATCAGATTGGCCTGATCTCCTGGGATGACGGACGGTTCTATAGGTCTGTACAGGATTGTAAAACAGTTGCTCCCTGCCTAGATCAACTGGTTATGGTAAGGGGCTTCTGGCAGAGGTAGGTTTACTTTGCATTGAGGTTAAATAAAGCAGAGATGGAAATTTTGGTGGATCGTCTGGAGGGTGTTGTGGAAGGTGTAAGTGGAACAGGCTCTCACCTCCGTCTTTCCAGAGGGTACTAGCTCCCATCTGACCCGCATGGATGTTATGTCCTTATCGTACACGGTCATGCTGGTGACAGCAGGTAGGGGCACTGTGGAAATCCGCAAGAGGAAAAACATTGATCTAAAATACGGCTTTAATAATAAAAAGAATAATAAAAAGGTGTGATTTCTCATCAACGTATAAACGCTTTGCTCAAACAAGAGAATTAAATTACCATAAAGCTAAATCCACCATAGCCGCTTTTCCACTGTCGTGCCAGTGCAAGCCAGTGCTTTAAACTGGCCAGGTGGGGCGAATGGCACATTTTGTGTTTTCTATTACAAATGAGTTTAATTTGTGTATTGTAGAACCACACTCAAGAATTACACGCACCACACAAATAAGATCCATTTGCAGTAACAAACATTCATAGATATTTTATGGACCTCTGCATTTATTCTCATCGGATATTGTGCATCAGTGGGCAGAGACCAAATCTCTGATCTGAATGTTTCCTGCGATTGTGAAACCAGGACTGTTGTAATCATTGTTTCTTCCTGCATAATTGCAAGATTGTGTATCCTTGAGGTCTAAATCTGTTGTAACTACTTGTTTTAGTTATTATTTCCATTGGCCTACACTCATTATATGGACATTTTATTTGCACTTATGTGAACTCTTTGAATCATGAGTATGTGTGCATATGGAGTTAATCTCTTGATACTCAGCCTTTAAAAGAGTAAATTGATAAAACTGAGATACAACTGCCTGTTTCATTACTATCTTGGTCACTGGACATCACTAGAAGCAACTGACACTAAGGTGATTTAGTACCTTAACAGCAACCAAACGCATTTATACAGTCTCTAATACACCTTTTATGTCCACATCATTTTGGGGTCTTTACAAAAATATCCAACTCTTTTATTATAAGGTCCCACTTTATCTTAAGGTCCAGTTCTCACTATTAACAAACCATTATCTACAACTTTTGCCTCAATAAACTCTTAATTTGTTGCTCCTTAATAGTTACATTTATGTATTGGGTGGGATTAGGGATATAGAATATGCTAATGCAGAATATGTGCTTTGTAAGTACTTATAAAAAGGCAATATGTTAATAATATGCATGCTAATAAGCAAAAAGTTAATAGTGAGAATCGGTCGCTACTAAGGTGTTACCGTTTTGCATTTAATTTAGTATTACAAATTTTTTTTATTTATTACAAAAGTTTTTCTGATTGAATAGCATTATAAAATGAGTTTGATGTGAGAGTGACTCACATGCAGCAGTTTGCAGCAGCAGCAGCATCAGTCCAAAGATGAGCATCATTTCTGTAAAGTACATTTTCAGCAGAAGAGTGTGACGCTGCTTCAAATCATGACATCGGACTACTGTCCTTCTATGTTCTGGCTCTCATCAAGCATCTTCACAGCACAATGAGGAAATATCTGAAGAGGAAGTTTCCTCTTATGGGGAAGGATGTGACTTTAAATGCAGACCTTGAGCCAAAAAGTCATCGCCAAACACGCATTTGTTCAGCAGAGATGCTCTAATCGCTACATCTTTTTAGCTTAAAAACTTTTATATCATTAAGATATTCGAATCAATGCATTATTATTATTTTAAAGTAAAAGGATATAAAACATAATTGACTGAAATATGCAGGGAAATTGCCATTTTAGTAATGTATTATTGTCACATGTATGATCTGTTTTGGTTTAGTTTTCTGTTTCCTTTTTCCTGCCTTGTTTGTTTCCACGGATTCTGATGACTTAGCTCCAGACCTGTTTTAGTTCTCCCAATTAAGTTTCTGTTACTTAAGTCTGTGTTCCCCTATATTCCTTTGTCCACTATCAATGGGTGCATCCGAAAACTGAAAAATGCTGCCTTCGGGGGACGTATTCCAATGTAGGATGGCATTAAGGCACGTCTGAATTCAGTTTTAGCTTCAGTTCCTGTCTCCTGAGATGCCTTCATCTGGAGGATTTTTGAAGGAAGCATAGATGTATCCTTCGCTGCCTTTGATATCCCACAATCCTGTTCGTTCCATTCAATGAAAGTTAAGCTAAAAAATAAAAGATGGCATCTTAAAGTTGCGGCTGGTGTTCTGTTTGTGTGTTAAAGTATGTTTTTGATAAACGTTTTCCCTTTTTGATTATATTTCTAGCGAGAAATTAATATTGCTGTAATAAAATATTCACTTAGTTATCAACAAATCACTCTATATTTTGCAGTAGATCATTAAACTGTTACACTGCCTCAGAAGCCTGTCCAAAATCCGTTTCATGTGGTGCCTTTGTGCAAAAACGCTGCCTGCAAAGTCATTGGCTGATACGGCAGCCAATATTTATTCATTTGGATTTGTGTTTGGTTGTGCTTATTCTCTCCTGTGGATTATTAAAAATAACTCTTTGATTATACTCCATACAGAGAGCAAGACTGGTGGCATTTTTCTTTCTTTCTTCTTTTGTTTTGTTCAGGCTCTGTCCCTGCATTCTGCCTACAGTTTGGGACATGTTCTGTAAAACAAAACAATTTCTCGCACTTTTGCTAAATAAGGTTTATTGGGACAGTAAGAAAATATATTTTGTTTTGTTTTTTAAACAAGAAACGATAAAAAAAAAACTTATCACATGAACAAATGTGATATGAAACTATATTGTACATTGAAATATGTGTATTTATATTTGCATTTAACCCTTTAAGTTTCAATAGACCTAAACTAAAGGCTTACTATGTCTTTTTAGACTAACCACATGATTAAAATTTGACCAATCAAATGTTTATATTCAAATAAAGTAATGTAGTCAACCCTGGAAATATTTGACAAATAGAAATTTAGTTGTTCTGTTTTGTTGACACTGACTGCTTGCAAGAATGCCTGTTTTGTGTGTCTGAATGCTATTGTGTAACAATGAGCTTTTTAGATTTCAACAGTATAGGTAAAAGTTAACTAAAAATTCAATACTGTAGTACACAAAAATATGCATATTTCTATATTCCATATTTTCTATATTCAATATCATTTAGCAAAAGCTTTTATCCAAAGTGACTTACAAATAAGTCAAATCAACTCGGAGGACAAATATGTTGGTCTGAAGTGCTGCAGAGCCAGTGCTTTTTTTGTAGGCAAGCATCAGTGCATCAAGAGCTTGGAACCAGGAGTTAGCTGTTCTGATAGGAGGGACCCGAACCTCCTAATTTTGTACAAAGCAAATCTGCAGAACAGGGCAGTTCTATTGTGGTCTGTGAATTTTGACTGACCGTCAATGATGAGCCCAGCTGAATAGAGAAGTTGTGATGAAGTGTTGATTTAGCTGGCACCACAAGCAGTTCTGTCTTTGCAAAGTTGAGTTGAGAAATGCCTGTCAGGCAGGCCGTGATGCAAGCAGCTATACATTAGGATCCTCTTAGAAGACATTTATTTTACATGCAAATACAAAATTAACATTCATGTCTATTTTTACATGTCATGTCATATAGTAAACAGAAAATTGCAACAATATATTATCCATTCAGATTAATTAATTAAAGTGTCCTAAATACAATTAAAAGAAACGCCAACAATGAGAAGGAGTCACGTGACGTGCTCGTGAACCTAGTTGCACTTGAGTAGAGCTCACTTTGGCCCCTTTTTTAAGGTTTATTCATTAATAATATATTCCCTAATGGTTAGGGTTAGGAAATTGGAATCAGGAGTTGTCTGATTAAGAAGACATCCAAGCCAACGACCACGGCGATATGGTGGACAAGATGGTGAACACTATTGCGCACTTTGGGGACATTAATGCTGTCTTTCTTTTTAGAGTTTTCTCTGTTCACCGCATAAAGAAGTGCATTTGCGCCAGTTAGGAAGTAAATGAGAGAAGCTGGCATCCAGAATTTCCTTCTTTATCCTGCAACGCTAAAGGTCACTCTCAATCAAGATCAACCTAAAATGTAATACTCCCCGCAAGAAGCAAGAGGTGTCCTAATATTGTGCGAAGGACTTACTACTAATATTGCTATTTTAGATAAAGGTTGTGATGCAGATGGTAGAATAGCACTTATAAAAAACAATAGTGGAGAACAGGAATATTGTATTTATTTCAGTTTATGCCACTTGCATTCCTGACCCTACATTTTCCTCCGTTTCAACTTATCTCTTGAAATTTTTGAATTTGGAAATTGAATTGGGTGCAGAAACAAATTCTGTAATGTTTCATATCCTAGATAGATCTGGACCAAAGGAATCACAGTCTCATGCTTTTTGTTCTGACAAACTTCGACAATATGTATTTAACCTTATCCCCATTGTTGGATAGTTGGCATTTATTAAATCCTTCTGCTAAGTATTTCAACTTTTACTCTGCAATAATAAATCCTATTCACGAATAGACTACATTTTCATTTCTACTTCTTTATCTTCAGCTGTTTTGTAATGCCGATATCTGTTCCTTATCTTTGTTGGATCATGATAAATTTTTGAAATTAAATGAAATTTGTGCAGATTGTCTTTGATCCAACACTCATCTCATGCCACTAGATGGTGATTTAACCCTAAATTGTTACAGGATGAAAACTTTTCCAGTCAATTCAGAAGTTAATTTGCAGAGTTCATTAAAATTAACCAAGGTTCAGTGGAAGAACCTCAAAAACTTTGGAATGCAGTGTTTTTGGTATTTGTTTTAATGTCTTTTTAAATTAATTGTGTGCTTTCTGTTGCTTAAAATGTTCATTGACTGCATTCACTGTAAAGTATTCATTGACTGTAAAAAAGTGATCGTTCAAATATGCTTTTGACTGCAAATAGTTTTATTTCAGTGCATGTTATTTCTAACACTGACTCATTTACACACAAATTAAACATGTTAAAAGTCAAAGAACAAATTCAAAAACAGACGTGGATCAAGATCTTCAAACAGAGAAAACATCTTAACAGATGCTGAAAATGAAGAGAAATCAATATTACAAACAGAATAAATAAATGAGCAAGAGCAGAAATATGAAAATAAACACAGAATGACTTCACAATCTGACAAATCTGATTCAGAGAAATAAAAGACAGGTGAAAGCTGGATTGATGTGAGAATCTGTGAGATTATGAAGTTATTTCTCATAGATGTGATGATCTGCTGCTGCTCTCATGAATCTTCTGCTGTGTGTTCATGTCCTTCTCTAAATCTTCTCACCCTGACTTTCTGATCTTCCTGTTTCTTTCCTAAACACATCATCATCATCATCATCATCATCATCATCATCACACTCTTAATATTTACATGTCAAATCTATAATGATGATGATAAATGTCTCTCACCTGATGTGTGTCTCATGTAGATGTGAAAAGCTCCTAACAGACCGAACAGAAACATCAGCTGAAGACACCAGACCAGAACAAACACCAGAGACACTGAACACATGAACAACAAGAATTAGACATAAAACAAAACCCATCCTTCATGATAGCAGTAGTGTATTTAAACTACTACCACATTCTGATGTCTGTGTGCCGCGGGTCACTGCAGAGTTCAAACTAGAGGTCACACTAGAGGTCACAGCTGCAGGAATTGATTCTGTAATTAAACATCAGCACAGATTCAGCTGCTTTTTCTCTGAAGCACATCAAAAACAATTCACTGCTGAGATCAAGCTGAAACAAACTAGTGATGCTATGGCTTTCAAGAATAGACTCTATGCACGGTCACTTCCGCGCTTTTCCTCAGGGTGCTTACTTGAATCCAATGCTACTTTGGAAGCCATTGTTCCTTATAGAGCTTTCAAAAGGGAAAAAAATAAATAAATTAAAAAGGAAGGTTAAAACTCATTAAGGAAGTAAGAAACATGGCTGTTGAATCATTTTACTTGTCAAGCCTTTTGAAAGAGCATGCACAGCAAGGTAAAATATATGGTATTGTTAAATACATTAAAGATATAAAATTAACCAGGAGAATAGATAGATAGATAGATAGATAGATAGATAGATAGATAGATAGATAGATAGATAGATAGATAGATAGATAGATAGATAGATAGATAGATAGATAGATAGATAGATAGATAGATAGATAGATAGATAGATAGATAGATAGATAAATTTGGTTTGACATCCGCATTTAAATGTTATGCACTTTGCTGTTGTAACTGATCAGTGCCACGTTGGTGAGATTAGTTCGCGCCGCACTGTCAGTTCAGTGGCGCTGGTAAACACGTCCTCTCTGATGTTACATCCTACTTTTGGTGTGATTGGCTTCCCATACGTTCGCCTGCAGCCAGCTGGAGAGTGGTGACAAAGGGACTTCCATTGGCAATCCAGATGAGGTGAGTGACGACAGTGTGAAGAATTCCCCAGAGTGGTGAGTGATGAGTCAGGTGTAGAATCCACAATGAGACTGGAACCTTTACAACTTGATGCGATGAACTCAATGCAGTCGAAGGAACACACAAGGAGAACTTAAACAGGAGAACTTAAACAGGAATACCACGAATACCACGTGGTATTGAAGGAATACCTTCAATACCACGACTTAGGTGCCCTTGAGCAAGGCATCGAACCCCCAACTGCTCCCCGGGCGCCGCAGCATAAATGGCTGCCCACTGCTCTGGGTGTGTGCTCACAGTGTGTGTGTGTGTGTTCACTGCTCTGTGTGTGTGCATTTCGGATGGGTTAAATGCAGAGCACAAATTCTGAGTATGGGTCACCATACTTGGCTGAATTTCACTTCACTTTCACTGAAACAACACGGGGAAACTCCAACAATGATCTGACAAACATGAGACGAAAGACAGGGCATTAAATAAGCTTAGGAAATGACATGCGGGTAACGCCCACATCAAACAATTAGCGTAACGAGACACACACACACACACACACACACACAAACACACAAGACTAGTGTGTGTCGTGGGTGTATCTCTCTATTAGTTTTATTGGATCTTAGTGCTGCATTTGACACAATTGACCACAACATTCTTTTGCATAGACTTGAATACTTTGTTGGCATCAGTGGAAGTGCATTAGCATGGTTTAAATCGTACTTATATGACCGCCATCAGTTCGTAGCAGTGAATGAAGATGTATCCTATCGATCACAAGTGCAGTATGGAGTACCTCAAGGCTCAGTACTAGGGCCGCTACTCTTCACGCTTTATATGTTACCCTTGGGAGATATCATCAGGAAACATGGTGTTAGCTTTCACTGTTATGCTGATGATACTCAGCTCTATATTTCTTCGCAGCCCGGTGAAACACACCAATTTGAAAAACTAATGGATTGCATAATCGATATAAAAAACTGGATGACGAGTAATTTCTTACTGCTAAATTCTGAAAAAACAGAGGTGTTAATTATAGGACCTAAAAACTCTGCTTGTAATAACCTAGAACACTGTCTAAGACTTGATGGTTGCTCTGTCAATTCTTCATCATCAGTTAGGAACCTAGGTGTGCTACTTGATCGCAATCTTTCCTTAGAAAGCCACGTTTCTAGCATTTGTAAAACTGCATTTTTCCATCTCAAAAATTTATCTAAATTACGGCCTATGCTCTCAATGTCAAATGCAGAAATGTTAATCCATGCATTTATGACCTCAAGGTTAGATTATTGCAATGCTTTATTGGGTGGTTGTTCTGCACGCTTAGTAAACAAACTACAGCTAGTCCAAAATGCAGCAGCAAGAGTTCTTACTAGAACCAGGAAGTATGACCATATTAGCCCGGTCCTGTCAACACTGCACTGGCTCCCTATCAAGCATCGCATAGATTTTAAAATATTGCTTGTTACTTATAAAGCCCTGAATGGTTTAGCACCTCAGTATTTGAATGAGCTCCTTTTACATTATAATCCTCTACGTCCGCTACGTTCTCAAAACTCAGGCAATTTGATAATACCTAGAATATCAAAATCAACTGCAGGCGGCAGATCCTTTTCCTATTTGGCGCCCAAACTCTGGAATAACCTACCTAACATTGTTCGGGAGGCAGACACACTCTTGCAGTTTAAATCTAGATTAAAGACCCATCTCTTTAACCTGGCATACACATAACATACTAATATGCTTTTATTATCCAAATCCGTTAAAGGATTTTTAGGCTGCATTAATTAGGTAAACCGGAACCGGAAACACTTCCCATAACAACCTATGTACTTGCTACATCATTAGAAGAATGGCATCTACGCTAATATTTGTCTGTTTCTCTCTTGTTCCGAGGTCACCGTGGCCACCAGATCCAGTCTGTGTCCAGATCAGAGGGTCACTGCAGTCAGCCGGATCCAGTACGTATCTAGACCAGATGGTGGACCAGCACCTAGAAAGGACCTCTACATCCCTGAAAGACAGCGGAGACCAGGACAACTAGAGCCCCAGATACAGATCCCCTGTAAAGACCTTGTCTCAGAGGAGCACCAGGACAAGACCACAGGAAACAGATGATTCTTCTGCACAATCTGACTTTGCTGCAGTCTGGAATTGAACTACTGGTTCCGTCTGGTCAGAGGAGAATTGGCCCCCCAACTGAGCCTGGTTTCTCCCAAGGTTTTTTTCTCCATTCTGTCACCGATGGAGTTTCGGTTCCTTGCCGCTGTCGCCTCTGGCTTGCTTAGTTGGGGACACTTCATCTACAGCGATATCGTTGACTTGATTGCAAATAAATGCACAGACACTATTTAACTGAACAGAGATGACATAACTGAATCCAATGATGAACTGCCTTTAACTATCATTTTTGCATTATTGACACTGTTTTCCTAATGAATGTTGTTCAGTTGCTTTGAAGCAATGTATTTTGTTTAAAGCGCTATATAAATAAAGGTGACATTGACATTGACATTGACATTGACATTGACAAGACTAGGATGAAACAGTGGATCACTAACCATGACAGTACCCTCCCCCTTAGGAACGCCTCCTGGCGTTCTCAGACGATCCTACCTGTCGATTGTAATCATCGATATGGGAGTGATCCAGGATGTCCCTAGCAGGTACCCAACTTCTCTCCTCCGGACCGTAACCTTCCCAGTCCACCAAGTACTGGAATCCACGTCCCCTCCATCTTGAGTCCAGAATACTGTTCACGTAAATATGTTGGTTCCTCATCTACGAGTCGTGGCGGTGGGGGAACCGGGGCCAGCGGATTAATGTGTGAATGAAACACAGGTTTGATCTTTGATACATGGAAGGCAGGATGAATCCTCCTGTACGCCGGAGGAAGTTTGAGTCAGACTGCCACCAGACTAATGGTTGGCAATTGGTCTGAGCTTTGGTATGCACCCCCACCTGAAGAAGACCTTTCTGACTCTCCATTCGACCTCCCATGTCAGAGTCGAGACCACTAATGTCTTGAGTAAAATACAGTCAGGGGGAAGAAGGGCGTTCGGAAGGATTAAAAATACGTGACAAAGAATCGGGTTTGACATTTTTGAAACCCGGGTGGTACGAGAGAAAAAAATTTAATTGTCTGAAAAAAAGTGCCCACCGAGCCTGCCTGGAGTTAAGTCTCTTAGCAGACCTGATGTATTCCACGTTCTTATGATCAGGCCATCCTTAAAAATATTTATGTTTGCTGTAACCCGACCGACCCTGTCAATTTAGGACTGACTCAAATTTCTATTTTTTTATTTTTGCTTTTAGTCCGACCGACTTGCCGGTTGTAAATTTGCGTTAAGACCGACCAATTTGTTTTTACTCTTCAAACAACTAATACAAAAGCAATAAAATAATATTAATTATATTTTAGTAAATATTGTAAATGTATAAATTGCCTAGGCCTACATACAAATGAAGGCTACTTGGTAATTGTTAATGATGGCTGCAGTAAACAAAATGTTTGCGGTCACTGTTCAAAGTCATACAGGTTCGGTCACCATAATACATCTAAAAAATTCACTAAAACAGCTCAACACCGCTTTAACTTGGCACGAAGTTCTGGAGAAACTGTGCCCAGATCTTTTCCCATCCCTTCTCCCGTCTAGTCTAAAACCATGACTGTCGACTGTCATTTTATGTTCGAAAATCTATTGCACGAATCGATTGGACCAACCAAAACAAGTTTCGAAAACGAAAATAGGAAATTGATTTTAACGACCTTCTCTCGAAGCGCATTCAGGTTTTTTTTTTCTTTTGGAGCGCGCCACACAGCAACTGCAGCTTCAGCTTCGGACACACACGCATAACAGCAAATAATATTACTGCACAATGTTTCTCTTTTTACAACAGAAATGTGAATTCTGCCTGTCTCATGCTTACAGATACAGATTCGGGTTAGAAATGCCTATGCAATTTTTTTTTTGTTGAAATTTCTAATCGTAAATACAGCCATGTTGAAGCCTGCAGTAAATGTTTTGCATTGTTATGGCAGTCAACTCGTTTTTCAAGAATGTTGCACTCCTGTTTGTCATTGTGCATGAAACATCACGCCAATAAATCATCAGAAATATTGGTCTTTACCAATACACTGAATCTTTACATTTGTCCTGCCTGTTGTCCGTGGATTTACCTATATTTGGTGTTATTTGCCATATAAAACATATTTAGTCATGCAAAATCGATTTTACAATTGATTCAATGAACACTTGTCTCTCAAATCAAACAGGATTTTTTTCACAAAAAATAACAACCCAAGAAAGCAAAAGGTCTTTCATTTGTAGGTTGCATTGACACCTAGCGGTGGATGCAAGTAAAACAGTATAACAGTAAAACATTTTTTTTCTTCTCACCTGAAATTCATGCAATAAACATGTTTTTGACAAAGATTTGTTTGTGGTCTATGTAGCCTGCATCAAAATGAGGTTTGCAATGACGCGCCCGAAGGCATGAGTTAAAGACCCAGTCAGTGACGTCATTATATGCTAATTTGTTTAAATTTATACCTACGTAATCACCATCACCAAATGTACTTTTTTTTTACATTGAAACTTGAAAAAAAAATATAGACCTACATACTGACCCTTTTTTTTAAAAAAATTACTGTTACTGCAAACCAAAATATTTTTAAGGATGGCCTCAATCCAAACGATATAAGGTACGTTTAGCGAATACAGCCTCATTTGTATCGGACCACCTGAACGTCGTTCTGGGCAAGGTCAAGGCAGTCAGAAGAGTGGCTTGTTGGCTGAAATTGCGGATGAAACGCCAGTAAAAAATTGGCAAACCCCAGAAACCTCTGTAGGGCCTTACGGGAATCTGGACTTGGCCAATCTACCACAGCTTTAACCTTGACAGGGTACATACGCACTCCCTCAGACGAGACAATGTATCCTAGAAAAGAAACAGACTGTGCATGAAAATCGCATTTCTCCGCCTTGACAAAAAGACCATTCTCTAGCAGCCTCTGAAGCACTCGCCTGACATGCTGAATGTGTTCCCAGAGAGAAGATTAAAAAATCAATATGTCATCCAGGTAGATCTAATTGATCTACCATGTCTCTCAACACGTCATTCACGAGTGCCTGGAAAACTGCTGGGGAGTTGGAAAGCCCGAACGGCATACCCAAATTTTCAAAAATCCCTCTGGGGGTGTTAAAAGCGGTTTTCCATTCATCCCCCTTCTGAATGCGAACCAAATGATGAGCGTTCCGTAAATCCAATTTTGTGAAAGCGGATGCTCCCTGCAGCCTCTCAAAAGCTTAAGACATCAACGGCAAAGAATAGGTATTCTTTACCTTGATGTTGTTCAGTCCTCGGTAATCAAAACAAGGTCGCAAGGAACCATCCTTCTTTCCCACAAAAAAAGAACCCCTCCCCCGCTAGAGAAGAGGAAGGCCAATGATTTATAATGCATTTGTAATTGAGTTATTAATCGTTTATTAACACATTTATAAACCCTTTATAAAGGAAACCTAAATGTAAAGTGTTACCCTGTATGCCAATAAAGAATAATAAAGGCATACAGGTGAGTATATGATGACATTTTCATTTTTTAAGGGAATAATTTATTAACTCATTAACAAATATTGCCCAGACCCACAGAAGAGGTTTTTAAACTAACAGTGACAAAAATTCATAATAGGTCTACATTGTGCTCAACAATATAATAAAGTATATAAGGGGTTAGATCTTACCTAGTGTAGAACCTTATGTTGTCATCATTCTCGAAGTGGCAACGGCAGACTAGTATATAGAAGTGATTTTAAAATCTTTACATCTAGTACTAAATACACTTGTTGTGAGTTTCTTCGTCCAGGGGAGAATGTGAAAAACCCTTTGAGAAGCCTCATAAAGCAGGTCACAGCAATATTGGGACAAACCTCCATCATGGATGTTTAACTTTCTGGAACTCTTCATTAAATACGTATATTACTGTGGTATACTTTGTAATATTATAGCAATAAAATGTATAAATATTGTTTTATATTAATCGTTACTTGACAAAAGATTGCAACTGGTAATCCACTCACGCTATGGCTGAATAAAGACTGGAAGCTTTTATGCATCCTGAGATTTCGGCACAAATACGCAAGCTACGTGCCGTGCAAAGAGTCCATTAAGAGCCCAGTTAAGAATCTTGACTGTTCTTCATCATTGGTGCTGCTGTGGTTTATATATATACTGTATGTATTAAAATCTCACCAGGACAGGGTTTGAGTCTAATGGTCTTCTGTGCGTGACTGACGTGGTTCTTCATGCTGCAGCTGATGTCTCCATCAGTTCCCTCATCCAGATCAATTCTGCTGTTTCCAACCATTGCTCCTTGCTCTAGTATTTTTCCATTCAGAGTCCAGCTGTAGATGAGCTGTTCTCCCTCAGAGGAGCAGAACACTGAAGTCTGATTGGAGGAGCAGATGATTGACACTTCCAATGAGCCAATAGGAGCTGGAGGGAGGGAAACATGACAGTCAACACATAACCAGAGTCAGTGTCAAGACAGAATGAGTTTAATGAGAGAGTTTTTGTACCTTCAACAATCACTTGAAGATCACTGCTTATTATCATATCTATATCAATGACATCTGTTGTGTATCTTCCTGAATCTGCTCTGATCACATTATTTATGGTCAGAGTTATATTATCAAAGAAGAACTCAGATCTGTTTCTGATGGATTCATGTTTATGCTCTTTATTGTCTGTTATGCTAAAAACGTCCAGTCTACTGCCATCATTTAACGTCTTATACAAATAAAGGACATCATATGTAGGGTTCAGCTTCATCTGCAGATTAAGTTTGTGTCCCAGAGCTGCGTAACATTGTTTGAATGAATTTGGTTCACCAAATGTGCAGAGCTGATCCAGACCTAAAGAACAAAACACACACAAGATGAAAGGTACCGACATGGACAGAGTCACAGTGTTACTGCTGCTAGAAATATCATCTCTCTCATCATGAATTTCAACAGACACAAATTACACAATCTTTCATACTCAAGTTATACTGAAGACACAAATCAGACTCTTGATCTCATATCAGGTTTATCAAATTATGTTCTTAATCATCATCTAAAAACATAATAAAATGGTTTAACAAGTGTATTTTTCCTTTATGCCCCAAACACTTTTTGAAAACAACTGGAAAAAATAGCAAGTGGTAGACATGTATAACAAAGAACAAGCATCTCCAATCCATCATTGCTCATAATGTGATTCATATAGCATTAAATACATGTACAGCAGCCAGAACATCAGAGGTCTTCTGTATAAACCTTCGCTGACATGCAAATATCTGGATTTATAAATAAACTGTGGTATGTGTGCACCATATAAATAAAAAAATCAGTTATTGTTGCATGCGCTACCATGACATCTTAATGTTTACTGATACCAAGAATTGTTATGAAATTTCTGCTTTGAATTGTGCTCCTATCACATTTTGAGTGTAAAGAACACATTTTCATGCAAATAATGACTGCAACAAAAACGATTAAAATGTAATTTATTATTGATATATAGGATTTATAGGAAAGTGGAAGTTAGAGATCTGAGATCCGCACCGATAAAGCGGAACCATGTGATAATGTGTGAAAACAAGAATACAAGAGCAATAAAAAAAAAGTTACTGAAAAGGGAAAGTAATTTGTACTTTTTGGGTACATAATCAGCTCTCATATGTTACAGAAGGAGATTTCTGAGGAGCTCCGTCAGCTGTGGGGGGAATTCAGACACCTGAAGTTTATTTCTGAATTTCCACCACAAACTTTTAAAGACACAACTATCACTTTGGGGTCTTTATCAAAGGCATCCGAGTTTTTTTTACTGTAAGTTTTTAAAAACACTTGAATATTGCTGTTTTTTTTTCTTCAGATATTGATCTGATTGATCAGCATCATAAGAGTTTGATGTGAGAGTGACTCACATGCAGCAGTTTGCAGCAGCATCAGTCCAAAGATGAGCATCATTTCTCTAAAGTAGTACATTTTCCAGAAGAACTCAATCCCAGCAGAAGAGTGTGATGCTGCTTCAGCTCGTCTGTGTTCTGGCTCTCATCAAGTGTCTTCACGGCATAATGAGGAAATATCTGAAGAGGAAGCTTCCTCTTATAGGGGAAGATGATGATGCTGTTAGTCTGCACTAAAATAAATCTAAAACTGACAGTGACACTAGGTGAGATGTGAAGGAGAAGAAAAGGAAGAAGTAACATTTATATCAAATTCTAGCTTGTTGCAACAATAAATAATGTTGTTGCGATTTTATCTAGTCAGGTTAGAATTAAACATGGTTAGAAAATAAACACGTTCAAGAAACTTTCAAAGTCAGCTGAGATATAGAGCCTCCATGTGTGCCATCAATGCAAGGCTAGTTCAGATGTATTGTCATATTTGTCAACTCCTTAACTTCAGAATAGCACCAATAATACAATGGCTCATTCAATGTACTGTAATTCACATTTATTAGTATAGTGCTTTTCACATTGCATATGTTTTTCAAAGCTGAAAATTCATGTCTCTATGTTACAAATCCAGAATATATATATATATATATATTCATGAGATGGTATCAAAAAGTAAAGCTGTGAAATTTATAGTATTAGTATTTATAGTATTATTATAGTATAATTTATGCATTTTAAAGCAATGGTGAAATTATTATGTTGCACAGCTGACATCATCTGTGGTACCTAATCTATTCAGAGGTGTGTTGGGTCAGTTTATGTCACGTACAGTGTTACAGGAAACACAGGAGAGGGAACCAATTGCAGGTAAGTCCTTTATTTAAGGGGTAATCCAAAGGGGTAAACAGTCCAGGCAGGGTCAAAACCAGAATATCCAAACATAACATAAACAAGACACGAAGACAAGGTAAGGCAAGGCAAGGCAAGGAGCGATGGATGTGAATAACTATAAACATTAAACAAGGATTTCGTAACACAGACTCAGACAGACCGGGTATAAATACACAGAAGGATAATGAGGGAACAGGAGACAGGTGGGGAACAATCAATTACTAAACAGGAGGAAGGTGACCAAATAAGGGAACAGGAAGTGATAAGGAGAAAGACACCGTGAGAAAGGAGGACACCTAGTGGAAACCCAGGGAACACAACCCAGACACTGTGAGAGTACCCCCCTCTACGGAGCGGCTCCCAGACGCTCCACGACATGACACAAAACAGAGACCAGGAGGGAGGCGGGCAGGTGGAGGCTCAGGGGGAGGGACGGAGGGCCAGAAAGGAAACATGGGAAACAGACACCAGAAGTGTAAACACAAAACAGGGAGACCATGAGGGAGGAGGACCAGAGGAGGTCCAGGGGGAGGGACGGAGGGCCAGGCTAACAGAGGGGAACCGACAGAAAACACAACAGAAAACAAAAAACATAAGTCCATGAAGGACTTCACGTGGCGCCCACCAGGGCGGAACAGAAGACCACCACAACCGTGTGGTCAAGGCGGAAACCCTCCAGGGCGGAGCAGAAGACCACCACAACCATGTGGTCAGGGCAGAAGCCCCCCAGGGCGGAGCAGAAGACCACCACAACCTTGTGGTCAAGGCGGAAGCCCTCCAGGGCGGGGCAGACGACCACCACAACCTCGTGGTCAAGTGGAAGCCCCCCAGGGCAGAGCAGAAGACCACCACATCCCTGTGGTCAAGGCGGAAGCCCCCCAGGGCGGAGCAGAAGACCACCACAACCTTGTGGTCGAGGCCGGAGTCCCCCAGGGCGGAGCAGAAGACTACCACATCCTTGTGGTCAAGGCTGGAGTTCCCCAGGGTGGAGCAGAAGACCACCACCACCATGTGGTCAGGGCGGAAGGCCCCCAGGACGGAGCAGAAGACCACCACACCCCTGTGGTCAAGGCGGAAGCCCCCCAGGGCGGAGCAGAAGACCACCACATCCTTGTGGTCGATGCACCAAGCCCCCAGGGCGGATCAGAAGCCCACCACTTCTGTGCGGCCGGATCAACGGGAGGACAAGACTCTGGTAATTCCATGGTGTCTCTACTGGACTCCAGAAGATCGGTGCTGACCTGGCTCTGCTCATGAAGATCATTGGTGACTTGTATTTGCTCATGAAGATCAATGGTGACTTGCCTTTGTTCCTGAAGATCAGAGGTGACTTGCCGTTGGTTAATGAAGATCAGAGGTGACTTGACTCAGTCCTTGAAGACCACCGGTGACTTGACTCAGTCCTTGAAGATCACCGGTGACTTGACACAGTCCTTGAAGATCACTGGTGACTTGACACAGTCCTTGAAGATCCCCGGTGACTTGACACAGTCCTTGAAGATCCCCGGTGACTTGACTTGACTCTGGAGGATCAGCGGTGACTAGCCCTGACTCTGGAGGATCAGCGGTGACTAGCCCTGACTCTGGAGGATCAGCGGTGACTAGCCCTGACTCTGGAGGATCAGAGGTGACTAGCCCTGACTCTGGAGGATCAGAGGTGACTAGCCCTGACTCTGGAGGATCAGAGGTGACTAGCCCTGACTCTGGAGGATCAGAGGTGACTAGCCCTGACTCTGGAGGATCAGAGGTGACTAGCCCTGACTCTGGAGGATCAGAGGTGACTAGCCCTGACTCTGGAGGATCAGAGGTGACTAGCCCTGACTCTGGAGGATCAGAGGTGACTAGCCCTGACTCTGGAGGATCAGAGGTGACTAGCCCTGACTGTGGAGGATCAGCGGTGACTAGCCCTGACTCTGGAGGATCAGCGGTGACTAGCCCTGACTCTGGAGGATCAGCGGTGACTAGCCCTGACTCTGGAGGATCAGCGGTGACTAGCCCTGACTCTGGAGGATCAGCGGTGACTAGCCCTGACTCTGGAGAGTTCCCTGGCACCTGACTCGACTCTGGAGAGTTCCCTGGCACCTGACTCGACTCTGGAGAGTTCCCTGGCACCTGACTCGACTCTGGAGAGTTCACTGGCACCTGACTCGACTCTGGAGAGTTCACTGGCACCTGACTCGACTCTGGAGAGTTCACTGGCACCTGACTCGACTCAGGAGGGTCAACTGGCACCTGACTCGACTCAGGAGGGTCAACTGGCACCTGACTTGACTCCGGAGGGTCAACTGGCACCTGACTTGACTCCGGAGGGTCAGCTGAGACTCTCATCCTTTGCAGTGGCGCTGGGCAAGCAGCCATCTTGGGCCATGACTCTGGACAGGCGGCCATCTTGTACTGTGGTGCTGGGCTGGCGGCCATCTGGGGTTGTGGCGCTGGACTGGCGGCCATCTTGTACTGTGGTGCTGGACCGGTGGCCAATTTGGGCATTGGCGCTGGGTTAGCAGCCATCTTGTGCTGTGGCGCTAGGCTGACGGCCATCTTGGGCTGTGGCGCTGAACCGGTGGCCAATTTGGGCATTGGCGCTGGACTGGCGGCCATCTTGTACTGTGGCGCTGGACCGGTGGCCAATTTGGGCATTGGCGCTGGGCTGGTGGCCATCTTGGGCATTGGCGCTGGAACGTTGGCCAATTTGGGCATTGGCGCTGGGTTAGCGGCCATCTTGTGCTGTGGCGCTTGGCTGGTAGCCAATTTGGGCAGTGGTGCTGGACTGGCGGCCAACTTGGGTTGTGGCGCTTGGCTGGTTGCCATCCTGGGCAGTGGTGCTGGGGTGACGACCACCCCGCCGGAAGAGACAGAAGTGGCTGGGGCATCCCACCGAAGCCGAGGCTGCAGGTAGCACACGAATTCCCAGAATTCCAGTGTCTCTAACTGCGCCATCTCCACCTGAGACACTGGATCATCCAGCCCGCCATTGAAATAGTCCTTGAGGGCCGCATCGTTGTAGCCCATGCCCTCAGCCAGGGACCAGAACACCTGAGCCAGGGCCCCCACTTCATTGCCCTCTTGGCGGAGGGCGATCAACCGAAGGTACTTGTTTCGCCGCTCTGCCATCTTGGCTGGGGAACGGAAAGACGACATACCACTGGTTCCTAGTGTGACGGAGTCCTTCTGTCACGTACAGTGTTACAGGAAACACAGGAGAGGGAACCAATTGCAGGTAAGTCCTTTATTTAAGGGGTAATCCAAAGGGGTAAACAGTCCAGGCAGGGTCAAAACCAGAATATTCAAACATAACATAAACAAGACACGAAGGCAAGGCAAGGCAAGGCAAGGCAAGGCAAGGCAAGGCAAGGCAAGGCAAGGCAAGGCAAGGCAAGGCAAGGCAAGGCAAGGCAAGGCAAGGCAAGGCAAGGCAAGGCAAGGCAAGGCAAGGCAAGGCGCGACGGCCGTGAATAACTATAAACATTAAACAAGGACTCCGTAACACAGACTCAGACAGACCGGGTATAAATACACAGAAGGATAATGAGGGAACAGGAGTCAGGTGGGGAACAATCAATTACTAAACAGGAGGAAGGTGACCAAATAAGGGAACAGGAAGTGATAAGGAGAAAGACACCGTGAGAAAGGAGAACACCTAGTGGAAACCCAGGGAACACAACCCAGACACTGTGACAGTTTAAGTCTTCATAAGAAGCTGGATCCGAAACTAAAACTGTCTTAATCTCTAGTTACCTTGGGATGAGTCCAAATAAGAATGGTACAGTCAAAAACGCAGGGTATAAGCTTTAACTTGGTGTAGTGAATGGTATTTTGAAAAAGGAGTGTGTTGTGTCATGATCTTGTAACTAGGGCATAGGTTTGATTTTGGCATTGTTGGGGATATAACAGACAACAGACATTTAATTGTTTAATAAAACTATTGCTAGGAACCATTTAACTGGATACTGGTAGGATCATATAGTGTCCCTACACCCTTGAAAATTATAACAAATAATGTGCGACTTTGGAAACTGTAGTTTCCTCCTTAAATATGAAGAGATCACAGATAAATTAATTAATCCAAATTTCGCAAAAGGCTAATGAACATAATCTAAGTCAGTCATTTCTGAGGAAGAATAATTCACTTTTTGCCAATGTAAGAACAAAATTTTCATCCCAAACTTTTTATCCAAATCTCATTTTGTAAGTGACTTTTCTTTCTGTTTTTAACGTTTTCTTTTAATTATTCAACAACTTGAAAGAGAATACAGGAAAATAGAACTTAATTTGTCTCCTCTCTCTCTCTGACTAAAACCTGAATCTGTACGAAGAACATAAACAGACATCCAATGTTTCCAGCATTTCAAAACTAAAATCCTTCTCTTATTTCTTGGGAAGTTGGAAGTGGAAGTCGTCATAGGACACCGTGAAAATAGATAGTGTTTTCTATAGGTTTCCAAATAGTTGACTATTGTTGATCTTGTTAAATGTTATGCTTCTCCCTCAACACTCACTCAGCAGCGTAGTGTGCTGTAATTTGGTAACTCAAATATAATTAGAAATGTACAATAATTAAAATATATATGTAAAATAAAAAACTATGCTAGATTTACAATGTTAATAACTTTGGTCATCAGACTGTGAAAAGGATCCATTTTTGTTTTGATGTTGTTAACTAGGGGGCGACAAAGTGTACCCTGATAGCACATGTATCACAGAGATGTCTGCATTTACGAAATAAGAAATTGCAACAAAGCTTGGTGTCGGCGACCCAGAGTTATGCAAATAGCGATGTAGAGAAACATCTGAGATTTAAAGGGTATTCAATAAATGAAACATACAATATGCCAAACAAACATACAATAATAAACCTTTGTTTTTATCAAAAGTAAATCATGACACCACATCAAATATAATAACGTGTAACAATTTATCCTGTTTAATAAAATAAATGAACACTATAGATGAACACTAATAAAGTAAAGTAAAAAACTGGCTCCAATAATTTTTCCACATCATCCTAAAGTTTTACAGACTATGATACATTCACACTTTTCCTAACGGACTGATTATGGTTGTTTTGCATTGCAAACATGATACTCTGAACTGCTGCTAATCATTATTCTTTTGTCTATAATATTCTGATCATTGGTGCCGTCTCACACCTAGACTGACTACACTTCATCATTTCATCGTTGTTGTGTTTAGGGGATACATTAATCTACACCCCACCTCCAGCAGCACGGGGGTGTCTGAATGTTTAGAAACAGTACACCATCGCTCAGCCTTTCCGAACATTCAGACACCCTCACGCTGCTGGAAAACGTATTCCCCCCCAAACGAAGAACGAAAACAAACTTCATTTGAAGTATACCAGGGCCTTGAGAATGTTAGATCTCATCTGCAATACGTCTATTGGACGTTTCCTATCAGATGTCAAACAGACGTATATTAGATGTTTATGATTCAGAATGTATGTAAAACTGACATCTGAAAGACATCTGTCAGACGCTTGTACACAGTAGATGCTTTCCAGATCAAACGATCTTCAACAGACATCTTGCAGACGTACGTGTGCCATCTGGGAAGGAAGGCAGCACAAGGAAACAAACATTGCACAGCATGTCATTAATTATATAAAAAGTCATTAATTGTTCACAGCAGTCGTGGTTCCCTTCAGCGGCTTCATTGGAAAGTCAATCAGAGTTAATCTTATTATATTTCTGTTCGGGATCAGATGCTGTGTTTTTCTGTTGCCACACAGGGAAAAAAAAAGGGGAACTAAGCCGAGCATTTCATCACAAGCAGCTAAAAGCTGTCGTGTAGTGTCTTCATGCCAGTGAAGTGTGATGTCACACTATGCATTGACCGCGGATGATCGTGCGGTGGTTTCACACTAGCGTGACTGCACCTGAGCATACAAACACTCGTCCTGTTCTTTACACGGCTGCTGTCGAACCTTATTGTCAGTGAATATCACTTCTCCATATTGAATCTCTTGCTCCTTTTTCTCCTGAGGGCCTGCTGAGACATTTTCCACATCTGCAGAAAGAGAAGAAGGACATCA
The DNA here is from genome assembly GCF_963082965.1 of Carassius carassius. Classification (NCBI taxonomy): domain Eukaryota; kingdom Metazoa; phylum Chordata; class Actinopteri; order Cypriniformes; family Cyprinidae; genus Carassius; species Carassius carassius. Next base: position 1,265,581 of record NC_081783.1, on the reverse strand, counting down.
ACAGATGCAATTATTATAAACATGATGATTTCTGCTGCTTTAATCTTAATAGTGAATGAAGCATTGCATGTGTTTACAGATTTACAAAAGGTCAGAATCAGTGGTGACCTACAACCATGGTTTCAAATCTGCCTGAACTGGGGATAAACTGGTTTGAATTTTTATTTATTTTTAACAAAGTTAGATTTGTCTTTTCTTGCATGTTCTTTTAACTTTTATTTTTTTGTATGTATTTTATGCTTTAGTTAAACTGTATTTTATTTATAAGCACATTTACTTTCACTCCATGCATTTATATATACTCATATTTATTTACATATTGTCATGCCCCTGGACAGTTTTTGTCCTGGTTTGCTCCTCATGTGTTCTGTGACCCTGTTAACTAATGCATGCACCTATGTTCCCCTTATTGTTAATTTGATTCCCATGTGTGTTCTGTTCTTCCCCGTTATCCTGTTTAAAAGCCTCTGTCCTTTCCGTTTGTGTTTGTCGTGATTGAACATCAGCCCCTGAGTTTCCTGTGTTACTTCCTGGATATTTTGTATTAAAAGACTAGTTGTGCATGTACTCCTGTTCTCCTCATACCTCGTTTCTCAACAATATGGAAGTTTGACAAATATATAATTTAAATGCATATTTAATTATACTTATTAAGTAATGTATTTATTCTATATGCAATTAATTTGTATATACTGTATTTTAATTATTCGATATGCATATTTACTTATATTCTTTTTATTTTGTTTTATTTATTTAGCAACTTATTTCATATGTATTTATTATACTTTATAAGCACACTACTCTGTTCTGTTTATTTTATATACATATTTATTTATTCATGTATTTATTTTATTTTCATATTTATATTCTCACAAACACATAGAGACTCATTTTCATTTTAGTGTCAGGGCGGTGGTAACAAAGTGGGTTTTGTGTGTGTGTGTGTGTGTGTGTGTGTGTGTGTGTGTGTGTGTGTGTGTGTGTGTGTGTGTGTGTGTGTGTGTGTGTGTGTGTGTGTGTGTGTGTGTGTGTGTGTGTGTGTGTTTGAGGCAGCACCATGGCTCTGCGTGTTTTTATGAAAACCACAGATGCTTGTTTACCAGTTTTTCTCACACTTCTGTCTCATACTTCAGACCGACTTATGGCTGAAGTTATCAAGTTTAAAGAGGTTATAAAAAGTAGCCCAAATGGCTAAAATTCCTATACAGTTTTTATAATTTATTTCAATCAAATTTGATTAAAAAAAAATCTTGACAGCTGCTGATTTTCTTATATATAGCAGAGTGTTTTCATCTCTGATATGATTCATCTGATATGATTCACTAACATCAGGGCAAGATTAAAATTTTTACATCTGAATTATATATATTTTTTCTATCTGTGATGTCAATCACTTAAAACCAACTAATTAATAGTATTAGCAAATAGTAATATTACATAAACATGTAAGATGTTATAAGTTTTCAGTGCATTAATGTAAATTCTGTTATTATTTACTCCATGGAAAATCAACAACATTCAGGTTTGGAAATTAAGATGTGGAAGAAATGAAGATAGTTTTGGGCGAATTATTCCATCAGTAACAGAATCAGTTTGTCTATGAACTGAATTAATTAATATTATATTTAAATATATTCATTTATCAGATGTTTTAATCCAATCTAACAGAGCCGGACAGTAACAGAGTACATTTACTTGAGTACAGTACTTAAGTACAATTTTGAGGGATCTGTACTTTACTCAAGTATCATTTTTGGGGAGTACTCATGACTTTACTCAAGGACATTTGAGAGGCAAATATTGTACTCTTTACTCCGCTATATTACTGTCCATAACCGTAAGTACCCGGTACTTCTTCGCCCCATCCACACGGAGATGGAGCTTACCCCAATCCGATCTTTTTTTTCCTCATCTCGAGAAATATCCGCATCCATACGAAACCACAAAACGATGTAGTATACATGCCAGACCAGCATGTGGCGCTGTAATTCTGCCACAGAGATACACTTAAAACGGAGAAGAAGACATAGACTTGTTCATAAACCTTGCGCGTGATACACAAACGAACATGTAACAATACATTTATTAATCTGTGTTAATGTTAGTTAATAAAAAGACAATCGTTCAGTGTTTGTTCATGTTTTTGTTGCTGTTACGTGACGTATCGGTGTCAAAGGCAGCATTTTCAAATTTATCCACTCTGGGAACCGGTTTCAAAAAACATCGGTTTAACTCTTCCAAAACGCCGTTACAGTAAAATGAGTACAGTAAAATTACAGTAAAAAAGTACAGTAAAATTTAGCAAGGGGTATCTGTACTTTTACTCAAGTAATGAAGCTGTGTACTCTGTCCGCCTCTTCAATCTAATTTACAAAGAGGACAAACATAAGTGAATAAAGTGATAGAGGCAATGATATAATACTGTAGGTTCATGAACTCAGACTGACTTGTGGGTTTGAGCTGATTCTTCTTCTTGTAAACGTAATATGCGATGATGACCAGAACGATGAGAATTACAGCAAGACATCCCAAAACGATCAGAACCTCTGAATGACCTGTGGAAGGAAAAACACAAGACAGAAGCTAAACATAAATATAAATTAATTAATTCATTACAACAGCTTAATGATATAAGCCATTTTTAAACATGAAAATATAAATATATATATAATTATATTTTAATATCAATATTCTGGTGATAGAGTTTCTGTATGAAAATATGTAGCTTTTTCTGTGTCTTTTATCATTCATTGGTTCTTTGTTTTTATCATTCATCTGCATGAGAGTGAGATCTTTGGAGAACATGAGATTGTAATGAGTCTGATGAGAGAGTTTCTGTACCTTCAACAATCACTTGAAGATCTCTAGATGTTTCTGAGCCGTCTGAGTGAGAGAGTTTTAATCTGTAATTCCCTGAATCTGCTTTGTTCACACGGTTTATTATCAGAGTCCCATTGATGACTGTCACATCAGATCTGTTATTATAAAGATCACATTCACCCATCCTCATACTGTCATTCTTTACTCTACAAACTGGATCATCTGCTGTGTTGTTGTTTATTCTCTTTATTATCTGCAGATCATATTTACTAGCGTCCACCATCTGCAGGCTAAGTTTGTGTCCCAGAGCTGCATAACAGGGATCTGATTGATTAAAACTGCAGAACCGATCCATACCTGAAGAACAAAACACACACACACACACACACACACACTGAAATCTACCATAAACAACTCTAAAAAAATCTGTTAAATAAATATAATTTTTTTTAAATCCCCAAAATAATAATAAAAAGGATCATTTCAGCATGAATTGAAATCCGAAAAATGGATTACAGACAAGTATTTTCATATAATTTCACAAAATTAATTCTACTAAAAAACGGGTCACATGAGCTGATGCTGATCTGACTCATCACCTTCAGTTAAGACGATCAATCCTTTAGTCTGATTTACACACTTTCACTCACATATTTATATTCCAATAATTAATTCTGAAACACAAATATCTAGTTACAGCCAAATTCATGTATACTTGTGCACTACTCTGTACTCTATTCTGCAGTAATAATAATGTTAGTACTGTGTTTACTCTGAAAAATACTAAATTAAAACGTTTACTTTAAACGACCCGATGATGCTACACTGACACAGTTGATGAACTGAATCAACACTGAACTGACTTGATTTGAATAATGATGCTTTTATCTTTTTAAACTCACTTTACAGTTTAATTTGAATTTGTTGAAGCTGCTTTGACACAATATGTATCGTACAAAGGTCAAATTGACTTGGGACACGACAACCAGATCACAAAAAACTAAAATTACTTTTGAAAAATGTAATGTTACAACACAAAGTTGTTTTTTGTTTGGCCTCTATAAGCACTTAACCTCTTCACTACCTTAAACCAAGGCACTACATACATACACATCATTTCACCTCTTTCTGTTTTTCATTTCTGCTCTTTCCTATCTAAACTTCACAATGTATATGGTTGGCTCTATTGCTGGTTATGTTCCCCATTTGTAAGTTGCTAAATGAATGCATGTAAACATAATTTCAAATCTCAAATGTAAAGTTTGAGCCAAGGGTAAAATACAACTTAGACAATAAAAGGTATTTTTATAAAAAAGTGACTCACATGCAGCGGTTTGCAGCAGCATTAATCCAAAGATGAGCATCGTTTATCTGAAGTCCAGTTTCAGAAGAGAGTCAGATCGAGTCTCACTGACAGACAGCAGCTCTATTGACACATCAGGATATTACACGACTTTAACAGAGGAAGAAGAAAGAGGAAGTTTCTTTATAGGAAGAGAAAATATACTGTTGCTCAGAAGTTTAATACACTTTCAGCGATAGAGATAATAAAAGAATAAACAAGTAACTTGTAGAATTAGTTTAGTATTTAAAATATATGAACATATTATTTTTTTATGTCCAAATCAAACAGACTTTTTTTCGTTAACTGTAAAAGCATTTAGACAATAGCAGGTTTTAATGACAGTAAAGACAAACTAAATCCATTACTGATAGCGAAGAAAAGAGGAAATGCAGAGCAGCAGAGGCATTGCAAACCACAAAAAAGATCAATGATTAAAACATGCATGCTGCTTGCATTTAGTGTAAAACCTCAGAACCCAAACTACAAAACTTCAAACAAAACAGACAGATGAAGAATCAGGTGCAATGGTATGCATACAAATAAAATCGTCATTGCATTTTCTTCCCAGCCGCACCAGGTATAAAACCCATCTATTTCAGTCGCAGTTGGGTTAGCTATATTTAAGTATTTTAAAATATCCTCTTGTGAACATCAACATTCAAAGATGATATTTTCAGTCAGTGAAACTAAAGCTGTGACAGCGGTGGATCGTGTGAAACTGATGTGAAAGAGAAGACCTTTTCTCACTTAACTATATTGTCTGCCATTAATTGCATTTACATTGCATTATCTCTCAGACCACAGATATGTAATCAAATGTTTCCCGCACCGCTCCCATGGAAAGACAAACATAGAGTACAGTACACAACCTGCATGTGTAGGCCAGTTTATGAACAAATGACTTGTGTGAGTGCGGTTCTTTATATTAATAATAGCTAGAAAACTCACTAATCAGTCTGGTGAATCAGAATCACAGACAATACTTGTTTAAATAAAGCAGAAATAATAAGACAATGTGATTCTGAATTCAGCCCATGCTGCTATAATCAACATACAGTATGCCTCACATTCCACGTTAATATCATAGACTGCATGTAAAGTTTAATATTCATCATCGAAAGTAACAATATACCCAGATAACAGGCAAAGTTCTCATAACATTGCTGTGGCAAGGATCTCTCAAAGTTATAAACAAACATTCCTTCAGTAACATTAAGAGATGTATTTATTTTAAACGAGAAAATTAATAAATACTATGAAAGTCAAAGGCTACCAGCTACTGCTGGTTACCAGAATTCAGTTTAGCAGAATAAATAAATTATATACACTAATTGAGGTTGATTAAATGACAGATTTTATTTCTATTTTTTTTTTCCTTTTTTTGAGGTTAAACAGCCCTTTAATAATGTTCTAAAAATGATATTTGCAATAACCAAGACACATTTTTAAAACATTTAAAAACTGAACATTTTAAAAGTTCAGAAAACACTGCATGAATTCCTTTCAAATGCCGTTTTCACCCAGTTGCAGATCAATAACTTGTATTTTTTTTTTTTTTTGTATTTCATAAGTTTGGGACCGTATTTATTAATGTTTTTAGATTATCTGTATGAGGCCGAGGGGATTAGTGAGCAGTAAACAGAAATAGACCGATGTCTAAGCCAAGAGAGACTTTTATTGTGAAATTACCAACAGCTTCCAGGCGGAAGTTCAACTCTCAATGATCGTCCCGGTGTTTTGCAGTCTGTGCTTCAGTCTTTGAACATCCGAAGGGTTTTATTTTTATTTTACACCCGTTACCAAGAGCAGATGTCCGCTCAGGGCGACTGTGAGTTTCTGGTGAAGCGCGCGCGGGAGCTCGTGCCGCAGGACCCGTATGCAGCGAAAGCCTGGCTGATCACCGCGCGCACTCTCTATCCCGCAGACTTCAACATACAGGCGAGAAAACATCAACACACACACACACACACACACACACACACACACTCTATCTTGTAAGCAATGCATACTACTTTAGAAAAAATGCCTCCACTTTATCTAATATTCTATTATTATATCTCTTGTAGTTGTTTTATGCAGTGGAAGCTTTATTTAGCAAGGAACAATCCTTTGTTTACAAGCAATAAAACACTTTCTGATAAATGTCTATATTAATCATCAGTGTGCATATGAATATCTGAGTGTGCAAGTCATGCAAAGCTCTGTGTGCATTAGTCTGTTCATGTGTGCAGTGTGTGTGTGTGTGTGTGTGTGTGTGTGTTTGGTGTCTGATGAGTGTGTCATGTTCATGTGTACAGTATGAGATGTACAGTATCGAGCGTAACGCAGAGAGGACGGCCTCCGCCGGGAGACTGCTGTATGACATGTGAGTCTCAGTGCTTCAGTCTGGATGTGTTCGCTGCACATGACGCTGTGTGGTGTTCTTCAGTCATGTTTCCTGATTCGCACAGATTCGTGAATTTCCCCGAGCAGCCGGTGGTGTGGCGAGAGATCGCAGTGATCACTGCAGCGTTACGAAACGACAGCCAGGACAAACACGCACAGTTTCTCAAAGGTTATTTTATATTTGATTAGAATATTATAGTTTTTAGTAAAATTTTAAAAAGCATTATTTTTATATTTTTATTTAAAAATTGTAGTTAAATTTGACAAACATCCGTATGAATTATTTAGTGTTATTTTAAAATGTTATAGTTTTTTATTAACATTTGTATAAATTGTATTTTTATATTTTCAGTAATTGTAATAGTAATTGTTTAATGTGTTTTTGTCATTTTTATTCGTTTTAGTTTTTCGTTACTATTTAGGTTACATTTATTTTTATGTCAGTTTTAGTTTTAGTTCAGTTTTAGTTATTTATTTCCAACTTTATTTCAAAATTGAATTATTATTTTCATTTTCAAATATTTTTGTTTGTTATTTACTAATTTATTTACTTATTTTAGCTTGTTGCTCAGGAAACAAAGAGATAATTTCCACTGCTTATTTTTAATCTTCTAATATTTATTTTAAATATATATATATATATATATATATATATATATATATATATATATATATATAATTTTATTTTTTACAAATATGTTTTGATAGTTTTATCTTTAGGGTATTTTGTTTTATTTCCTTTATTCTTTATTTCAGTTAACAAAAATGTTTTTAACAGTTTTAGTTCAGTTTATTAATTTCCTGCTCATTTTATTGCCCGTGTGTGTGTTAGTGCGTGTTTGTCTGACTGTGTGTGTGTGTGTGTGTGTGTGCAGGTGTTTTTGAGACTCTTCCAGGTCCGGTTCAGTGTAAGATGCTGCTGAAGGCCACAGAACAGTGTTTTAACACACTGGAGAAAGCAGAGATGCTGCTTCTGTTACTCAAGAGATTCCCAGAGTCTGTCGTGCAGCATGGAGTGAGTCAAATCATCTCCTCTTATCTTATCTTATCTTATCTTATCCTATCTTATCAAAAACATAAACTATCACAAATACATAAAATAATGCAGTATAAAATAATCTTTTATCACCACAGCATTCGATTTGATTGTGATTGATTTGATTCTGATTCAGTGAGTCACTGTGTGATTCCGAAAAAGATCCATTTCAGTTTTGTCTGTTTATAATTAGTTTCTTGTTATGTTTATTTGATTATTCATCCTTATTATATAAAGCACTTTAAATAGGCATGCTATGAAATATTCATGTGTATATTGTGTGAAATCTGCATCAATAAACATGCCCTGAAGGCTCACCTATGTGTTACTCAAGAAAAATGATCACTGCAAAATCCTTTGAAAAAAAATAATAATTGTGATTTGCATACCCAGCTTGACCTCTGACCCTTGACCTCTCTCTTAGGTGAGTCTGGGCGAGTCGTTGTTAGAGGCAGAGACTGTAGAGAATCTGGACACACCCGTCAACTGCTTCAGGAAGCTTTTTGGTGCATATTCATCATCTCTTCATTACTTTACATTTGTTTTATAAGCTTTTTTCCTATGTGAGAATCCTGTGTTTGCTCTTGGTGATCTTCTGTTTTCATCTCTTTCAGTGTGTGACGTTCTGCCGCTGATTCTGAATAATCCCAACATGTGTCTTCACGTCAGTCTGCTGTATAAATACATGCACAAAGCAGCAGAGTTTTACATCTGTTACGTCACACGGGAGCCG